>NC_085956.1:1212121-1515151 GCF_963556715.1 Cydia fagiglandana
TCCGCACTATCACCACAACTTAATAATATTGACACGTCGTCTGCAAACATAACGCACTTCGTATCAATAATTTTAGGTAAGTCGAGTCGAGTTATGACGTTATCACTCAAAATTATCGTCCTTAAACTGACTTTACAGACATCAATCCGATTTTCTTTTACCAGTGTCTGATATACAGCAACCTTGTTGGTGGTGAGTCACCACTGGTGACATTGATTTTGAACGTGGGATCCTTCTATATCGAGTGGTTTTGTCAACCCTAGATAAAATGTATCTCCCACGTCTCCCAAAAATTTTATTACACCTCCAGGGATGGAGCAAACTCCACCAAAATAAGATATTAAAATGATTTCCAGCTTGCTGGGAATTAATTCCTCAAAACGCTATTTTTGGATCTATTTTGCATAATACCAGTCATAATTGCAGTTTTAAAATTGGAACTTTCTTTTATTCCATTTTCAATATTCGTTTTTATTTTGTCCTTTTAAAAGGACATTGGAACATAGGATGGTATGTAACTTGTTCTATTGAATAATACTAATGCAATGATTCTATTTAAATCATTTATTTACATACAATATATATACAGTGGTACTACTAAACGAAATTAATAACTAGCTTAAATCTAAAATAGGCCCCTGAGGCATTGTACCAAGGATGCTGGCGGCATTCCCCCGCTGTATCGCAATGCTGATACGTTGTGCGAGGTAGCCGCCAGCTCTTCGGTCACACATGTTTCTATTTATATTTACTTAATTATGAATTGTGAGTGTTATGACATTGGAAGAACGCAGGAAACGCAATAAAACACGTCATATCCTTTTATTATTTGACAATAATATTGTAAACTGCAGTTTAATCCTGGGTCAGACAAAGGTCGCGACTGCCACAGTGTCAGATAAAAGTGAAATAAGTATTATCTGTGAACATTTCAACTGTTTAGCTATCACGGTCCATGAGATACAGCTCGGTGACAGACAGACGGCTTTTACACTTTGGGTACGGAACCCTAAAAAGGGGGTAAATATAAAAATACATTTTATTTAATTGAAGAATACCCAAAAATTTTGACAATCAAAATTAAATAGTACTTATACTGAAAATCGTAATTCAAGATCAAAAAAACCGGGCAAGTGCGAGTCCGACTCGCGCACGAAGGGTTCCGTACCATAATCCAAAAAAGAAAAAACAAAAAAAAAGCAAAAAAAAAACAGTCACCCATCCAAGTACTGACCACCCCCGACGTTGCTTAACTTTGGTCAAAAATCACGTTTGTTGTATGGGAGCCCCATTTAAATCTTTATTTTATTCTGTTTTTAGTATTTGTTGTTATAGCGGCAACAGAAATACATCATCTGTGAAAATTTCAACTGTCTAGCTATCACGGTTCGTGAGATACACCCTGGTGACAGACGGACGGACGGACGGACGGACGGACAGCGAAGTCTTAGTAATAGGGTCCCGTTTTACCCTTTGGGTACGGAACCCTAAAAAGTAAGACAATGTTGCCACTTTTTACTAGCGCTTCTTGTATTTATGTAAAAATAAATAAAAACCGGGCAAGTGCGAGTCGGACTCGCGCACGAAGGGTTCCGTACCATAAAGCAAAAAAAGAAAACGGTCACCCATCCAAGTACTGACCCCTCCCGACGTTGCTTAACTTTGGTCAAAAATCACGTTTGTTGTATGGGAGCCCCACTGCCCCATTTAAATCTTTATTTTATTCTGTTTTTAGTATTTGTTGTTATAGCGGCAACAGAAATACATCATCTGTGAAAATTTCAACTGTCTAGCTATCACGGTTCGTGAGATACAGCCTGGTGACAGACGGACGGACGGACGGACGGACGGACGGACAGCGAAGTCTTAGTAATAGGGTCCCGTTTTACCCTTTGGGTACGGAACCCTAATAAAAGAACTTTTTAGGGTTCTGTACCCAAAGGGTAAAAACGGTACCCTATTACTAAGACTCCGCTGTCCGTCCGTCCGTCCGTCCGTCTGTCACCAGGGTGTATCTCACGAACCGTGATAGCTAGACAGCTGAAATTTTCACAGATGATGTATTTCTGTTGCCGCTATAACAACAAATACTAAAAACAGAATAAAATAAAGATTTAAGTGGGGCTCCCATACAATAAACGTGATTTTTGACCGAAGTTAAGCAACGTCGGACAGGGTCAGTACTTGGATGGGTGGCCGTTTTCATAGACAATGGTACGGAACCCTTCGTTTGCGAGTCCAACTCGCTCTAGGCCGGTTTTTTTAAATCGTACGAGTAAAATAACATAAAAAGGAATTTACTATTTTACAAACACATTATTGCAGTGGCACATTGTCTTACTTTATTTGGTCTTGAATACGATTTTCAGTATAAAAATTGTAAATGTAAACATACAAACATAGTTTATAAGTTTATGTTTTTTTTTTTGTGAGTAATTCATACATAACAATTAAAAAACAAATTGCACCTATTTAATAAATTGTGACGTAACACCAAATTAGGTAATATAAATTAAAAAACTAATTAAAATAATCAAAATAAAAATAAATTCACCCCCCAAAAAAGGGGGAGGCCTATGTTCAGCAGTGGACGTCTTGTGGCTGAGATGATGATGATGATGATGAAAAATAAATTGGAATTTATAATAATCTATGCCCCATGTCGTCGGTCACCTGGGTGCGTAGCCAACGTGCAATAGTTAACGCTCCGTAGCGAACGAAACGCAACTGTCACTGACACACTAGTGGGGAAGAGTGATAGAGAGAAATTACTACGATACGCTACGGAGCGTTAACGATTGGCACGTTGGCTACGCGCCCTTGTAGGTACAATTCTAAGATGAGTCATCTTTTAGTTTTTCCTTAATAATAATATAATCTGTGTTAAATATAGAACGGAAGACATCCGAATTCTAAGAATTTTTACATACAGGTTGATTCATGAACATGAGACGTGAGCAGGACTAATCCTACACACTCAGTAACTGATAATAGTGATAATTGATCGATCACCGTAGTATTTAGGTGAAACACACTTACCACACTTTTTCCTATTTTTAGGGTTCCGTACCCAAAGGGTAAAACGGGACCCTATTACTAAGACTTAGCTGTCCGTCCGTCCGTCCGTCCGTCTGTCACCAGGCTGTATCTCACGAACCGTGATAGCTAGACAGTTGAAATTTTCACAGATGATGTATTTCTGTTGCCGCTATAACAACAAATACTAAAAACAGAATAAAATAAAGATTTAAATGGGGCTCCCATACAACAAACGTGATTTTTGACCAAAGTTAAGCAACGTCGGGAGTGGTCACTACTTGGATGGGTGACCGTTTTTTTTTTTTTTTTGCTTTTGCAACAGCCACCCGCAACGAATCGTTGTCGAGGAGGGTGCCTATATGCGGGGACGGAAGCGCATGCAACCACGCCCCCGTCTCCGGCCTCGACCCTGCAAGAAGTCTTGCTCGATCCACTCCTAGTAGAAGAGCCGGCCGCAAATTTTCTAACCGACTTGATACCACGATGAAATACACAATGGGAAACCATAAAAGTGATGCTAAGTCCGAATTCGATAGTCTGCCACGGCGGAACTTGCCGAAAGTACGAAAAAGAAGGCCACTTCCGGTGCGAAAAAAGGGGGCTGATTTAACCCATCTGATACCGAAATAATAATTATGGCAGCAGTTAGAAATTTACATGTAGACACATAAAAGCGAAGTCTGCCAGTATTTTTTTAGCCGGAAGTGCTTGGCAGACGCTCTCAAAGGTGGCCAACGGGACCCCTAATTTAACCCATCTGATACCACCATGAAACCAATTCCAGTCGGTAGGTATGAACCCTCATGTCAGGAATATATAAGTCTGCCAAGGCTATTCCTGCCGAAACACCTTGGCAGACGAGATTATGTAAGCAAGGTCGGCATCGGTTACCCTACACTAACCCATCTGATACCACCATGAAACCAATTCCAGTCGGTAGGTACGAACCCCCATTTTAGGAATATATAAGTCTGCCAAGGTTTTTCCTGCCGAAACACTTTGGCAGACGAGATTATAAGCAAGATGACCATCGGTTACCGTACACTAACCCATCTGATACCGCCATGAAACCAATTCCAGTCGGTAGGTATGAACCCTCATTTCAGGAATATATAAGTCTGCCAAGGCTTTTCCTGCCGTAACACCGTGGCAGACGAGATTATGTAAGCAAGGTCGGCATCGGTTACCCTACACTAACCCATCTGATACCACCATGAAACCAATTCTAGTCGGTAGGTATGAACCCTCATTTCAGGAATTTATAAGTCTGCCAAGGCCTTTCCTGCCGAAACACCTTGACAGACGAGATTATGTAAGCAGCATCCGCATCCGAGGGATCCGTATTTTGGAATTATACAGATTACGGACATTATTAATAGCTGTAGGCTTATTTATTACTTTTTGATTATACATATTTGTATATTATTATGTTATTAATAAAATATATTTATAATTTATTAAACCTAAACTTAATACATTGGGAATTCATTACCTGCTTACGGCAGTAGTAGGGATTAGTGGGTGAGTTCTGGCTCACTGAGCCAGGCCAACAGTCCCTCCCCCTTTTTTCCCTTGTTGAGGCCCTGCAACCTTGCCTTGAACCCAAACTAATGTCATTGTAGCTCGAATCTAACCTAATCTATTTTTATTGCTTTTAAAATATTTCAATTATCTACTTTTGCAAAGTTAAATGTTGTAATCTCTATTTCGCAAAATGGAATTTTAATGTGACTTTAATGTATGTGCAGTCTACTTAGTAATTGGGTTTAAAGATATAAAAACACACATTTTATTTCCTATCCTAAGTATCCTAAGTTTATTCAAATAATATTCTGAACATATATAGTAGGGTCAAACAGATCACTGTGTTACGTTCTTTCCTGTGGACATACACAAAGTTAAGGGCTATAAAGATTAATTTTCTTATTTAACCCTTATCCACGTAAAAAGGTCCTCCTTTTATTTACAGAACTATGATAAAATCATAAACTGAAATAAATGTCATATACTAAGAAAAAGTGACCAAGGCCTCCAGTGCCCCAGGCTGGAATCGAACCAGCGTCCTCTGCTATCGCGGCAGGTGCCTGAACCACTCGGCCACCGGGGTCACAGAGACGTTAGTCAAATTTTCCAAGTATATGCACTTTTACTGAAGGCTTGTGGCGCCCCCTAGCCATCTCTAAGGTAGAACAGTATGGTTCGAACCCTTCTAGCTGGATCATTCCCATGATGATACCGAGCTAGCGAGAGAGATGGCGCTGCCCATCAATACAATGAAGTATTTGAACAAATTAAATTATTTCCAGGAAATATTTTAATTTGTTTTTATCAAGTAGAAACACTACTATATAAATTATAAACTGAAATAAATGTCATATACTAAGAAAAAGTGACCAAGGCCTCCAGTGCCCCAGGCTGGAATCGAACCAGCGTCCTCTGCTATCGCGGCAGGTGCCTGAACCACTCGGCTCGGGATGATAAAATCATTACTTACATGCCCACAAGCTGTTAACTATTGCCCACAGGAGAGAAAACTAGCGTGTTCGCGCGAACTGTACATTTTTCTCCCCTGTGGGCAATAGTTAACAGCTTGTGGGCATGTAAATAATGATTTTATCATAGTTCTGTAAATAAAAGGAGGACCTTTTTACGTGGGTTAGGGTTCAATAAGAAAATTAACCTTTATAGCCCTTCACTTTGTGTATGTCCACAGGAAAGAACGTAACACAGTGATCTGTTTGACCCAGTAACATCATTACTTATTCTGTGTACAGTGGAGAAAACGAATGAAATCATGCAATTTGATTTTGCTATTTTTAAATAAAGAGTAACCAAACAGTATTTTCCACAGTTGTTGGAAATGATACCATCTCTTACAATTTCTCTTCATGAACATTTTATGATACCTAACCTTCCAGTTTTCGCCCGAATTAATCAAAAAATTCACCAACACCATTTACACCAACCAAATAGAAAACGGGTCCGTGTCCGAATTCGCGATCTCGAGTCCGGGTCCGCGTCCGGGTCCAGGTTCAGGTAGAAGTCGAATTCAAAATCTTGCTTGTTTTGCCAGTGGGGTAACTTGCTTAACAATCAATTAGAAAAAGACAAGTCGTCGAGGAGTTCCGTTCTGATCACCATCAGCAATACCACTTCATCAAATGCCACTGTTCTTAATGTAAATCCTTGTTTGCCTGATGAAAATACAAAAGTCACTATACAATGCCATTCAGATTTGTAGAGTTCCCTCGATTCCTTATGTATCCCATCATTAGAACTTGAGCTTGACGAAAATGTAACTTAAAAACCTAACGTGCTTAACAAACATAACGAAGAGGACAAATCCCCAAACATGAGCTATGCGTCGTTGAAGAGTTCCATTCTGATCATCATCAGCAGTTTCACTTCATCAAATGTCACAATTTTGAATGTAAAAGCTTGGTTTGTTTATAAAAACACCAGTATCACTATATGTTAGGGTGGTTAAAAAACATTTTTTTTTCCTAAGGGGCCCTTATTTAGTTACACTTATTATGCTGATAAAATACACCAAGTTTCGTAATTTATCTCAACTACAAGGGGGTGCTTCACCTCGTTGAAATTTTGTATGTTGTTTGAAACCCAAAAAAAAGAGTATTATTCAGAATTTTATTTAAATATCTGGTTTCACACTATTTGCACATGTGATGTATAAGTTTTGAAGTAGGTAGAAAAACATTTTCTTTCAAAATAATACCTTTTAAATCACACTTTCAAATAATGTGAAAACTACTACTTACATAAAAATCTAAAATATAGTAACTTATTTGTTTTGGATTTCATACAATTTGAAAATTTCTAAGTGTTTGAGCACCCCCTTGTAGTTAAGATAAGATTACAAACTTGGTGTATTTTGTCAACATAATAAGTGTAACAAAATAAGGGGGTGCCGCTTCTTCTAGCTAGAGTTTTTCCCATACAAACGTAAACCACCCTACTACTATATGTATACCTACAAGATTGGAAGAGTGCCCTCGATTCCTCCTTAATCTCACCCTCAGAACTGGGTTTTGACAAAGACGGAACCAATCTGTATGTATATACTTACAAGTTACAACTCAACTAAAAAAAGAATTTTCAAAATCGATCCCGAAATGACGGAGATAACAAACATTAAAAAAAAACCGAATTAATACCTCCTTTGTACGGTTTCGTAGTCAAATGGCAAAAAACGGAACTCTTATAGATTCGTCATGTCTGTCTGTCTGTGTGTCTGTCCGTCCGTATGTCACAGCCACTTTTTTCCGAAACTATAAGAACTGATTAAACTTGTATTCTGTGAACCGCATTAAGATTTTAACACAAAAATAGAAAATAAATACAATAAATTTTGGGGGTCCCCCATACTTAGAACTGAAACTTAAAATTTCTTTTTCATTAAACCCATACGTGTGGGGTATCTATGGATAGGTCTTCAAAAATGATATTGAGGTTTCTAATATATAGTGCGTCAAGCAAATCTTGTCAGTAGCAATGTAAAGCAAACTAAAGTAGGGCAACACTCAAAGAGTAGTATTGCGCTAAGAAAAGCAGCAATGTACAATGTACATCGAACCAAAACTTTTTTTTCCGCTGATCGCGCCTTGTCACGTACGTCAATTCAAATTGTCACTCGCGGATTCTCTATTGAAAATGTTTGAAATTGTTATTAATACGTATGGACGGACAATTTAAAAGCGGTGTGTGATGTTGATAAAAATGATTAACTAATTTGAAGATCTGAAAATAAAATTGTAAGTGGACTATGCCGTTAAACAAGAATGTATGAATAAAATCATTGCTTCAGCATTTTCATATTTTATTAGATTTCTCAGTTGGCACTGTAGGCATTATAGGCACCCTTAGCTTTAATTAAGCACAGTCTTATTTAATATATTGGTATTTAATGGTGACACAGCAGAAATATCTCTTGAAATAGAATCGATTCGGAATGTAAACATTGTAAACCATTTGTAAACAAACAAGATGATGACTGTCATTCGCAATCCACATTCCACAGATAAAACACAGATGACACGCGATTTTCGAATTATTCGAACACAGTGTTGCTAACCCGCGATTTTTCAAATTTGCCGCCGTTTGCTACTGACAAGATTTGCTTGACCCAGTATAATTGTTTTCTAAACTGAATAGTTTGCGCGAGAGACGTTACACTTCCAAAGTGGTAAATTGTGTGCACCCCCCCCCCCTTAATTTCTAAAATAAGAGAATGACAAAACTAATAAATATATATGATGTACATTATCATGCAAACTTCCACCGAAAATTGGTTTGAACGAGATCTAAACTAGCCTCTAGACTGCTTGAGTCTCTTCAGCGATGCAATATTGACTACCGGTACATCGAAGTGTTGAAGTGTTTGTATAGTTACGCCACCATGTCGGTCCGAGTCAGGAGCAGAGTGCGAAGGCGATTCTATTGCAAAGAGGTGTAAGGCAGGGAGACGTTATCTCTCCGAAACTGTATACTACCGTAATGGAAGACGCCTTCAAGCACCTGGAATGGCAAGGACTTGGCATCAACATCAACGGCGAACACATCACTCACCTTTGGTTTGCCGACGATATCGTAGTCATGGGAAAGTCGATGGAGGAACTCAGCATGATGGTCGATGACCTCAACCGAGTTTCACAACGGCCCACCCGTTGTGAAACTCGGTTGAAGTCATCTTGAAAATGAACATGGACAAGACGAAACTTATGTCAAATGCCAATGTTGTGCCCATCCCAGTCTCTGTTGGGAACTCGGTACTCGAAGTTGTTGACTCGTACATCTACCTAGGACAAGTAGTCTAATTAGGTACAGGTAGGTCCAACTTCGAGAAGGAGGTTAACCGCCGAATCCAACTCGGTTGGGCAGCGTTCGGGAAACTACGTAATGTCTTTTGTCCGACATACCTCAGTGCCTCAAGACGAAAGTCTTTAATCAATGTGTGTTATCAGTGATGCCTTACGGCTCCGAAACGTAGTTTTTCACTATCGGCCTCATCTCAAAATTCAAAGTCGCTCAACGAGCTATGGAGAGGGCTATGCTCGGAGTTTCTCTGCGTGATCGAATCAGAAATGAGGAGATCCGTAGACGAACTAAAGTTACAGACATAGCCCACCGGATTAGCAAGCTGAAGTGGCAATGGGCAGGCCACATTGCGCGCAGAGAAGATGGCCGATGGGGTCGAAAAGTGCTCGAGTGGAGACCACGGACTAGCAAGCGCAGCGTAGGGCGTCCACCCACAAGATGGACGGACGACCTTGTTAAGGCCGCCGGAAGACGTTGGATGCGGGTCGCTTCCAACCGGTACGAATGGAGGTCCAAGGGGGAGGCCTATGTTCAGCAGCGGACGTCTTATGGCTGAGATAATGATGATGAACATTGTGCGTCACCCATGACGTCAGCGTGTTACGCGTTACGCTGTCTCGAGTTTATCATTTTTTCCCCACCTTAAAAAGTGCTCAGCGCCGCTAAAGAAGTTTTCACTTCAATAATACAAAAACAATAATAAAGCAAACCCAAAAAGCGGCCAAGTGTGAGTCGGACTCGCCCATGAAGGGTTCCGTAGCAGCAAGTAACATAACAAAATTGCGGTTTACCATTTATGCCGATTAAAAAAAAACTACCTACTAGATCTCGTTCAAACCAACTTCCACCGAAAATTGGTTTGAACGAGATCTAGTAGGTAGTTTTTCGACCCGTTTCACAACGGGTGGGCCGTTGTGAAACTCGGTTGAGGTCATCGACCATCATGCTGAGTTCCTCCATCGACTTTCCCATGACTACGATATCGTCGGCAAACCAAAGGTGAGTGATGTGTTCGCCGTTGATGTTGATGCCAAGTCCTTGCCATTCCAGGTGCTTGAAGGCGTCTTCCATTACGGCAGTATACAGTTTCGGAGAGATAACGTCTCCCTGCCTTACACCTCTTTGCAATAGAATCGCCTTCGCACTCTGCTCCTGACTCGGACCGACATGGTGGCGTAACTATACAAACACTTCAACACTTCGATGTACCGGTAGTCAATATTGCATCGCTGAAGAGACTCAAGCAGTCTAGAGGCTAGTTTAGATCTCGTTCAAACCAATTTTCGGTGGAAGTTTGCATGATAATGTACATCATATATATTTATTAGTTTTGTCATTCTCTTATTTTAGAAATTAAAGGGGGGGGGGTGCACACAATTTACCACTTTGGAAGTGTCTCTCGCGCAAACTATTCAGTTTAGAAAACAATTATACTGGGTCAAGAAAATCTTGTCAGTAGCAAACGGCGGCAAATTTGAAAAATCGCGGGTTAGCAACACTGTGTTCGAATAATTCGAAAATCGCGTGTCATCTGTGTTTTATCTGTGGAATGTGGATTGCGAATGACAGTCATCATCTTGTTTGTTTACAAATGGTTTACAATGTTTACATTCCGAATCGATTCTATTTCAAGAGATATTTCTGCTGTGTCACCATTAAATACCAATATATTAAATAAGACTGTGCTTAATTAAAGCTAAGGGTGCCTATAGTGCCTACAGTGCCAACTGAGAAATCTAATAAAATATGAAAATGCTGAAGCAATGATTTTATTCATACATTCTTGTTCAACGGCATAGTCCACTTACAATTTTATTTTCAGATCTTCAAATTAGTTAATCATTTTTATCAACATCACACACCGCTTTTAAATTGTCCGTCCATACGTATTAATAACAATTTCAAACATTTTCAATAGAGAATCCGCGAGTGACAATTTGAATTGACGTACGTGACAAGGCGCGATCAGCGGAAAAAAAAGTTTTGGTTCGATGTACATTGTACATTGCTGCTTTTCTTAGCGCAATACTACTCTTTGAGTGTTGCCCTACTTTAGTTTGCTTTACATTGCTACTGACAAGATTTGCTTGACGCACTATATATTAGAAACCTCAATATAATTTTTGAAGACCTATCCATAGATACCCCACACGTATGGGTTTAATGAAAAAGAAATTTTAAGTTTCAGTTCTAAGTATGGAATGGAAGTAAATTTATTGTATTTATTTTCTATTTTTGTGTTAAAATCTTAATGCGGTTCACAGAATACAAGTTTAATCAGTTCTTATAGTTTCGGAAAAAAGTGGCTGTGACATACGGACGGACAGACACACAGACAGACAGACATGACGAATCTATAAGAGTTCCGTTTTTTGCCATTTGACTACGAAACCGTACAAAGGAGGTATTAATTCGGTTTTTTTTTAATGTTTGTTATCTCCGTCATTTCGGGATCGATTTTGAAAATTCTTTTTTTAGTTGAGTTGTAACTTGTAAGTATGTATATACATACAGATTGGTTCCGTCTTTGTCAAAACCCAGTTCTGAGGGTGAGATTAAGGAGGAATCGAGGGCACTCTTCCAATCTTGTCACTCTTTTCATATTTATTTATTTATTATTATACATATAGTAGTAGGGTGGTTCACGTTTGTATGGGAAAAATTCAAACTCTAGCTAGAAGAAGCGGCACCCCCTTATTTTGTTACACTTATTATGTTGACAAAATACACCAAGTTTGTAATCTTATCTTAACTACAAGGGGGTGCTCAAACACTTAGAAATTTTCAAATTGTATGAAATCCAAAACAAATAAGTTACTATATTTTAGATTTTTATGTAAGTAGTAGTTTTCACATTATTTGAAAGTGTGATTTAAAAGGTATTATTTTGAAAGAAAATGTTTTTCTACCTACTTCAAAACTTATACATCACATGTGCAAATAGTGTGAAACCAGATATTTAAATAAAATTCTGAATAATACTCTTTTTTTTGGGTTTCAAACAACATACAAAATTTCAACGTGGTGAAGCACCCCCTTGTAGTTGAGATAAATTACGAAACTTGGTGTATTTTATCAACATAATAAGTGTAACTAAATAAGGGGGTGCCCCTTAGGAAAAAAAATGTTTTTTGAACCACCCTAACATATAGTGATACTGGTGTTTTTATAAACAAACCAAGCATTTACATTCAAAATTGTGACATTTGATGAAGTGAAACTGCTGATGATGATCAGAATGGAACTCTTCAACGACGCATAGCTCATGTTTGGGGATTTGTCCTCTTCGTTATGTTTGTTAAGCACGTTAGGTTTTTAAGTCACATTTTCGTCGAGCTCAAGTTCTAATGATGGGATACATAAGGAATCGAGGGAACTCTACAAATCTGAATGGCATTGTATAGTGACTTTTGTATTTTCATCAGGCAAACAAGGATTTACATTAAGAACAGTGGCATTTGATGAAGTGGTATTGCTGATGGTGATCAGAACGGAACTCCTCGACGACTTGTCTTTTTCTAATTGATTGTTAAGCAAGTTACCCCACTGGCAAAACAAGCAAGATTTTGAATTCGACTTCTACCTGAACCTGGACCCGGACGCGGACCCGGACTCGAGATCGCGAATTCGGACACGGACCCGTTTTCTATTTGGTTGGTGTAAATGGTGTTGGTGAATTTTTTGATTAATTCGGGCGAAAACTGGAAGGTTAGGTATCATAAAATGTTCATGAAGAGAAATTGTAACAGATGGTATCATTTCCAACAACTGTGGAAAATACTGTTTGGTTACTCTTTATTTAAAAATAGCAAAATCAAATTGCATGATTTCATTCGTTTTCTCCACTGTACACAGAATAAGTAATGATGTTACTATATATGTTCAGAATATTATTTGAATAAACTTAGGATAGGATACTTAGGATAGGAAATAAAATGTGTGTTTTTATATCTTTAAACCCAATTACTAAGTAGACTGCACATACATTAAAGTCACATTAAAATTCCATTTTGCGAAATAGAGATTACAACATTTAACTTTGCAAAAGTAGATAATTGAAATATTTTAAAAGCAATAAAAATATATTAGGTTAGATTCGAGCTACAATGACATTAGTTTGGGTTCAAGGCAAGGTTGCAGGGCCTCAACGAGGGAAAAAAGGGGGAGGGACTGTTGGCCTGGCTCAGTGAGCCAGAACTCACCCACTAATCCCTACTACTGCCGTAAGCAGGTAATGAATTCCCAATATATTAAGTTTAGGTTTAATAAATTATAAATATATTTTATTAATAACATAATAATATACAAATATGTATAATCAAAAAGTAATAAATAAGCCTACAGCTATTAATAATGTCCGTAATCTGTATAATTCCAAAATACGGATCCCTCGGATGCGGATGCTGCTTACATAATCTCGTATATCAAGGTGTTTCGGCAGGAAAGGCCTTGGCAGACTTATAAATTCCTGAAATGAGGGTTCATACCTACCGACTAGAATTGGTTTCATGGTGGTATCAGATGGGTTAGTGTACGGTAACCGATGGTCATATTGCTTATAATCTCGTCTGCCAAGGTGTTTCGGCAGGAGAAACCTTGGCAGACTTATATATTTCTAAAATGGGGGTTCATACCTACCGACTGGAATTGGTTTCATGGTGGTATCAGATGGGTTAGTGTAGGGTAACCGATGCCGACCTTGCTTACATAATCTCGTCTGCCACGGTGTTACGGCAGGAAAAGCCTTGGCAGACTTATATATTCCTGAAATGAGGGTTCATACCTACCGACTGGAATTGGTTTCATGGCGGTATCAGATGGGTTAGTGTACGGTAACCGATGGTCATCTTGCTTATAATCTCGTCTGCCAAGGTGTTTCGGCAGGAAAAACCTTGGCAGACTTATATATTCCTAAAATGGGGGTTCGTACCTACCGACTGGAATTGGTTTCATGATGGTATCAGATGGGTTAGTGTAGGGTAACCGATGCCGACCTTGCTTACATAATCTCGTCTGCCAAGGTGTTTCGGCAGGAATAGCCTTGGCAGACTTATATATTCCTGACATGAGGGTTCATACCTACCGACTGGAATTGGTTTCATGGTGGTATCAGATGGGTTAAATTAGGGGTCCCGTTGGCCACCTTTGAGAGCGTCTGCCAAGCACTTCCGGCTAAAAAAATACTGGCAACCTTCGCTTTTATGTGTCTACATGTAAATTTCTAACTGCTGCCATAATTATTATTTCGGTATCAGATGGGTTAAATCAGCCCCCTTTTTTCGCACCGGAAGTGGCCTTCTTTTTCGTACTTTCGGCAAGTTCCGCCATGGCAGACTATCGAATTCGGACTTAGCATCACTTTTATGGTTTCCCATTGTGTATTTCATCGTGGTATCAAGTCGGTTAGAAAATTTGCGGCCGGCTCTTCTACTATCCTGAAGACCGCTCTAACAGGCCCTCAAACACCCGCTTCACCCCAACATCGTCCCACGACCGTTGAGATTCCAGCCTCTCAGGCACTGACTTACCCGGATTGAGAGCCATCCAGGCCTCCAACGCATCGGCAGAGTACGGTATGGCTACCCTATTACCATCTGAACCCAAAATTTGAGTAACCAGTTCCACAACCCCACTCGCCGATGCCAGGAACTCACTCACTAATACTGATACGAAACAGTTGCTTATAATTTACGAAATGCGCAGTGTTACTCCTGCTCACGTCTCCTGAATCACCCTGTATACTCGTATCTGTCATGACCTTTCACCTGTATTCTCGCCACTGGCCTTATCTCTTTTATGCAAACAAGATAGCACTGGAGAGTCATTCAGTTTGCATTCGAGCTTTGGTCCGACATGAAGTTATTATTGTTGGTGTGTTCTCTCGCGGCGGCGTCAGCTGCCGCAGCAGTTCCTGAAGACTACAATCCAACAAGCGAAGACCTGGGAGCTGCTGCTTCGTACTTCAACGCATCAACTATTTTTACCAAGATAATAAAAACGGAAGATCTTAGGACGCGTGACCCAATTTACGCGACGCCTGCAGTGATGTTCATTGGCAAAGAAACTGGACAGATTCTAAGATGTCTTCTGGCACAACCAAATGAGTGTGAAGTTTTCCATGAGGCGAGTACTCAAGTTCATGCATTGCTCGTTTTTGGAGAGTACCTCTATGCGAGTTTATATTCTGGTTTAATTCTAAGATGCGATCTTTATGAGAAAGCATGCATTAATTTTTATCAAGGCAGCTCCGAGACATTATCCTTGTCGGCAGAAGGGAGGTATCTATATGCTTCTCAATATAGTCCCTCTGGTATTTTACGATGCGAATTAAATCAACCAGATAGCTGCCAAATAGTACAGACAATGAAAGACAGTTATATGTGGGCGTTCAGCCATTTTGGAAAATATATATTCGTCGGACAGCAAGACGGAAAAGTTTTACGTTGCTCATTGAAAGCGGATAATAGTTGCACTAAAATGTACGATATGAGTTCAAGTGTATATGGCTCAGCAAATATGGCAAACAGTATTTACGCGTTAACAGTAGATGGTAATTTGTGGAACTGTTCCCTAAATGCTGATACTACTATTGATAGTTGCCGGGGTGTACCTTCAGGTGTAGATTCTCCTAAAGACATGGTATCATTCAATGACCAGTTGTATGCAGTTAATGGAGAAGGTGTATATACATGCAAATGGACCAACAATACCAGCTGCGTTCTCTTCGCTCGGCATGAGAAACTTTCAAGTATAGCGATTGCTTATGAGACCTATCACATGCAGTGTAGATACAAAGATGAACAGAAAACTTGTTCATGGCAGAGTAATTACAAATGCCCTCCATTCATTTTTTATTTCGAAACCCATGAGCGTAACATGTTTGAAGTGCACGTAAGAAACGGAAGGTTGTACAACTCCCAAGGTTTCCTTGTGGACACGAGGTTGGCGAACGAAGGGCACTCAGGTCCTTCAGCGTTATTCGCAATGAGTCCTGATGGTAGAATTTTACTGTCCAACGTGCATTTAAATCAGCTGATCCACACGTCTAGCTTTTATGCGGGAAGCCCAGTCGCTGGAGCAGGAGAGATGACGGTTGTTAATGGTGTTATAAAGAAGATGGCGGCTTGTGACGAACACTACAGGGCTGACGTGGATTTGAATAAGCAAGTAATTCAGTCGCTAAGGAAGCAAGGGTACACGGAGCCTTTGGAATCACTAAAGTGCAGTGAGGACGATGAAAACCTAACTGAATCAAACAACCAATAAAACATTTTCAAACTGATGTCAGTCTCTATTATTGATTAACAAAGATAATCACTATGATCGGCATAATTTTGGCGAGAATCTATTGTTTAAAATGAGTGACGTTCACCAACGCATCACTGCCGCGATTACAACGTCATACTCCTATGCATCAATTTTATCAAAGATATTGACAGTGACAGCGCCCGATTTTAAAGCAGCAGCAGTAAAAGAAAGAGTAATAACTCCATAGTTATTTCATGCCAGACATGGGTGTTGGCAAGTCCAACAGAAGAGTAATTCCTTTTTATAGTAATCTATGGTATTGATTGTTCTATCCTTGAATTATATTGCCATGGGAACGTGAATAATTTATACTTCACTTTTACTATCTACCTAAATATGTAACTCGTGCTTATATCTTTAATACAATTATTGTGACTATACAAGACCGTTTTACTTGTCTTCGCCTCAACTGAACCAGCACAATCCACCTCACCGCTGAACATTGGTCCTTCGAGCCGGATATGAACCAGCGACCTATGTTGTTTGAAACCTGACCGAACAACAAATAAACAAAATAAAAGTGGGCCAAATGGAAAGGAAAGAAGTGTTCTAGGAGTAAAACGCAGATAAAGTCTACAAATTATAAAGAATAAAACTAAATTCAAAAACATTCAATCTGTTTGCAAACGATTAAAATGGAGATGGACAGGGCATATGTTAAGGAAGGGAAAGAACACAAAAGTGGACAAGATTAATAACGGAATGTTGCCCGAGAGACGGGATAAGAAACAAAGGAGGACAATTTAAATGTCGGGAAGACGACATAATGGCTCCTCTACACGATAGGGACGCAGCCATGTGGTAGAATAATATAGCAATATCACTTGCTCCCTCTAACGCATAAATGCGTTCCTTGGAGTAGCTGGCGTTGGGCCATCGTGTAGAGGAGCCATAAGAAAAATAGCTGGCCCAACATGGAGACGAACTGCAAAAGACGAATAAAATGTAAAGGTTTAGAGGTCTATGTCGAAAGACAAGCTGTAAAAAGGAAGTGACGAAAACCGGTTGCCGATTCACTTCGTTATAAAATATAGATATATATACAGGGTGAAATTTAAATCACAGGCCATATTCATTCCCGGCACTAGGTTACACTTAAGGAATCTATTTAGCGAAAAAAAAGAGTACACTTTTTTTTAATTTTCATTTTTCAATTTTTAAATATTTTCCACGAGTCGTGGTCACCCTATTACCACAAATGTAAACAAACCTAATAGTAGGTTTTAAGAACAACATCAGCAAAACCCTTATCTGACCTTCACTAAACCTTATAATCGTTGCAATAGGGTCCACCCAGTTAGTGTTGGCGATGGTAGGCAGGTTTATCAATTTCGAGGGTAGTCTAAACTAAACCATTCCGCGCTAGCGGTAAACATAACGGTAAGCATAAATGATTAGTCACTCGTCACTCGCCAACCTTAAAATAATAATCGCGCGCGTACTAAGGTTAAAAAAAATGTTTTCGAACCGGGAATATTACGAAGTGGTACGGTGTTATTTATTAAGTGGTGAGTGTTTACGTGGTGCACAAAGATTATACGAAATGGAATCCGTTCCATGCCTTCGCAGACAAGGATTGAATCCAAGAGTACCATCTCGTGGGACTTTCGTTAATTGCGTCGATTTTTAATCAAATGTACGTAAGTTGATTCAATTTTTTAAATAAGCCTGAATGCAAAGATTCCTGACCTAGTTTTTACTCATTGTTTTTAAGCCACGGACGTTTTGTTAATAATCATTAGTCACAGAAATAACATTTTAGATTAAAAATGGGTTGCCTTTGCATTTTGACGGTTCTAAGCCCGTTAATATGAAAGGAAAAATTAGCAACTTCTGTAGGTAATCTTGCTGCAATAGGGTTCATAATTGGTGACGCAATTACAAACAGCGGGAGGGGCGGGGTGTCAATGACCTTAACTGATAAGAGAGAAGCGGGTGTAGTGGGTAGTTGTCGGTTCACCATAACGTACGAGGTTTTTAGGACAACTGGATGATGAGTTATTTCGAAAAAAATGTACTGAGCGGTATTAAAAGAAAAAACACGTGTTTAATATTTTTTCGAGTTCTTTCGGTTGTTTCAATTTGGCCAGTGAATTAAATTTCACCCTGTATAGTATAGTATAAAAGAAATAAAGTGGATACTTATATTATTATTGTGTTACACAGCAATAAAGGCTTATTTTATTTATTTATTTTAGTTATTTCGTATTCGACATCTAGCGTCAAGAAGCGTAATTTATCAATACTGCTAGTTGACAATAGATGTCGCGGCGAACAAAAACTCTAATACTCAACAATTTACAGCTAATATTATAATCGGATCAACTGGAAGTCTATTTGAAACTCCTGCTTTTAATATTAGTTGTACATTGTTTTAGTAGTACATTTTTCGTCAGTAGCGACACTTGTGACATCTGGTATCAAGTAGCACAGCCCATTTTTTCCAAAAGTCCTGGACCAATTATGTTGAAATTTGGTACACATGTAGCATGGAGTGACTCACACACACAGCTGACACCACCCACCGCGAATCGATTTAATAAATTAATTGTTCATTTTCCAAATGTAATATGATACCATGTAATCCGATATTGCAAACATAAAAATAATGTTACATTTCCTCAACCTTGTACTTTAGACCTAGTGTAAAGAACAAAGGAAATGCTTTCCTATATAAACCGCACATTTAATTATAAAATACAATTGATATCCAACCGTTGCGTGTATCACTCATAAACCACCTTCTCCGAGCCGAAGGCTTACACTTCATGGCGACCCTGCCAGTCGGGCTGCTCGAGGCAGCCCCGGCTTAGACGCCGCCCACCGCCAGCCGGCCAGCCACCCAGCCGCCCAGCCAGCCAGCTAGCCCAGTTTAAACGCCGCATAGTAGCCCAGCCAGCCAACCAGCCCCGCCGCCACTACCAACACCGCCTGTGCCCAACAGCAAACACCAGATGACTACAGGCCAGGACGAGTGCGGCATGTGCGCGCCGCCCGCCACCGGCGCCAGTGTGCTCCCCAAACCCCACCCGCACCCGCGCTACAACAACAAGGCCGCCCGGCTCCGCACCTTCGAAGATTGGCCCAAGAGCATGAAGCAGAAGCCCGAGGAGCTCGCCGAGGCCGGCTTCTACTACACCGGCCAGAGCGACAAGACCAAGTGCTTCTACTGCGACGGAGGACTCAAGGACTGGGAGGAGGACGACGTCCCATGGGAGCAGCACGCGCGTTGGTTCGACCGGTGCGCGTACGTTCAGCTCGTCAAGGGAGAAGATTACGTCCAGAAGGTCATGAGCAGCCAAAAAGCTGCATATGTTGTTCGCGCATATGCTGTTAATAGAGTCACTTTTGTCAGCGTTTAAATTTTATGTTTGCAATATCGGATTACATGGTATCATATTACATTTGGAAAATGAACAATTAATTTATTAAATCGATTCGCGGTGGGTGGTGTCAGCTGTGTGTGTGAGTCACTCCATGCTACACACATATGTACTCGTAAATTCGTGACCCAAAGACTTATACTTATCTTACGTAAAAAACAGACAGACAGACAGACGCACGAGTGATAAGGGTTCCGTTTTTTCCTTTTGAGGTACGGAACCCTAAAAACAATTACATCTTCTTCTTCTTCCTCGCGTTATCCCGGCATTTCGCCACGGCTCATGAAAGATTTGTAGCGGGTTCACCTATATTTGAGCACAATAGCCGTTGCGATGTATTTGCCGACGCGTGCTAAACTAAAGCAATTATGAAATCAATATCAATAAGATAACAACGGTGCCCGCACGGCTCGCGTATCACAGTTATCACCATAAAATAAACCATAATCGAGGTTCGTCATATCACGCATGGCGTTAATACTTAATAGGCATACACCGACGACGCTGCTGTATGTGTCCAGATTATACTACCTTAGGGGTCATCCATTAATTACATCACACGTTTAGGGGGAGGGAGGGGGTCAGGAAAATGTGACATATTGTGACACGGGGGAGGGGGGAGACACAAACTTTGCGACGTCACTTTAACTTCATCAGTAACCGAAAATTAAATTAAATTATTTTATTCGCTGTACATTTAAATAACAAGTTTTTAAAACGATAATCGTTTTTATTCGTTTAATTTTTTTCCTAAGCAGTTTTGGGTTATAAAATTACTAATATTTATATCGTCAAAAATATTTTGATAAAATATTAATAATACTTAGGTACTTACTTCATTCGATTTGGCGATTTCGTAGAAAAAATGTGACGTCACACTAGGGGGGGGGGGGGGTCAAAAAACCTAGAAATTCGTGTGACGTAATTAATGGATGACCCCTTACGAAGGTCGAGGAGATCGTAAAGTATGTACGAGCCAAGTCCGGATTCATCCTGAGGGTCGTGAAGTTGGAATGTCCACACAGTGTGAATTTTAATTCTTTTGTGCTGAGCTTTCCGACTGAACATCTAGCGACCTTCACCAAGGAGGAGTTTTGGCCGAAGGGTGTCAAGTTCCGGCGGCTCCGCGGCCGGCTCCCTGACACTGCGGGGTTGCGAACTGCATCGCAGCCATAATTGTGTTTTTAGTTTTAAGATATATTTTGTAATAATATGTATGCTAGTTTTAAGGTATCTATGGGCCAATAGTTGCCTGAAAATAAATGTTTTCCTTCATTTCAACTACAACTTCAAAAAAAAGGTAGAATCTCTGATTCAGAGATCCTCTAAATTCTAGTCTGGCCTCTAGCCGCCCAGGCCTATAAAAAGGCCTCCCATTTCCAATCTAATTCGAATCTTTATTTTGACAAATAAAAATTTCGTTTTACTTGGCATGTTTTTAAGTTCCGGCGGCTTCTAGAGTGTAAATATGTTAAGCCTCCTCCACACTCGTGCGCGAATCGCGGCGCGAAGCCGCGAACGCGAGTGTGGCGTCGATTTTCGCAGACAGCGAAATCGACTCCACACTGTGGACTCGATTTCGCAGTCCACACTCGCGTTCGCGGCTTCGCCCGCGATTCACGCGCATAGTCTGGAGGGGGCTTTATGGAAGTATGGCAAACATGCTCGCGGCTTCGCTTGTTCTACACACATATCATCGCTGTGCAATATAGATTAAATTTGTTAATGAGCTGAATAGCACGGAAATAAAAAAGCAAACGTACAATTATCCCCCGTTCATTTCCATATATTTGTATTTGCCGTTCGTGGTCTCTGCCTACCCCTCCGGGAAATAGGCGTGATTATATGTATGTATGTATGTATGTACGTACAATTATTGGCACTTTTATCGCTCCAGCTGTTTAAGATCGATTGGTGTTAATTAACAACTAAAGTCAGCCAGGGTAATGGCAATTACGGGGCAAATGCAACTAAACCATACTCTAAATAAGTTTTTGCCATGAATTTCATTTCGACCATATCGGAAACAGATCGAATAACTAAACGAATTAGCCTGTGTCGGTATCATATCAAGTAACGTAAACAGATTTGAAAAGTGGGAGGGTTAGCTATATGTGCGGTTATGCGGTAGTAAGTTAGTAACTCAGTAGGTACTTATTGTATTATAACCGACTTCAAAAGAGGAGATCCTGGATAGAGAGCCTGGTAGAGGAGCCGTTAGGGCTAAGTGAGGAAGCCTGGGCCCATCGCCATTCTGCATTGCACGAGTATCAAATACACTCGGGTCAATCGCTAACCAGTCAAGCTTGAAAGAAAATATCAACATAACAGTATCAAACGGTAAGCCATTGACAACAACATCGTTAGACCTAATGCGGACCTTACTACGTTGCAATACGGCATAGGAATGTGTAGTCGAATGTGACGATACGGTCACTATGGACCATTGTTGACCGTTGCACAAATACACCCATTATAAACGACAAACACGATATGTATAGCAATTACGTAACATGACGCGTGATTTGTTAGCAGTCGACGGTGCCAGAGGTATTTCTCACTTAGGGCCCCCCCACATCTGGCGTCTTTCGAGCGTCCGCGTCTACAATTCTATGGCCGACGTCGACGCAACGTCGACGCAGCGTCGACGCAACTGCGCAGCGACGTCATTTTCCACAGCGCTGGACCGACGCCGACAGACGCCGACGCTCGAAAGACGCCAGATGTGGGGGGGCCCTTATGACAGTGGGGAGACACTCCTCACTTCGGTCGAACTCGGCTCCGTTCGGCTCAGAGTGGCTACCGCGAAAACCGAAATTCGCAAATTGCGGGGATCTTTCTCTTTTACTCCAATGAAAGCGTAATTAGAGTGACAGAGAAAAATCCCCGCAATTGACGATTTTCGGTATTGGCGGTAGCCCTACAGTAGTCAGTATTGCTCCGAGCAATTATTAGGGTTGGCACCACTTGACTTCCTTTCGCGTGCACGACCACAGATAAGATAATCACTTGAATTTTGACAACTCTAAATAGCCGAAAGGGATAGTGCCATATTAGAAAGGGACAGCATGATTCCTTTCTGTACGGTAGTACTATTATTTATTCTGTGCTGTCACTGTCACACTATAGGGAAGAGTGATAGAGAGACACAAAATGATTCGATGGCAAACCGCAAGCGATCGGCACCTTGGCTACGCCGCTTGGAAATCCTCAGATTGCACAAGATTTGGGAAGTGCTAAATGATAAGCATGTTGGCAATAACAGGATGGTATTTCCCATTTGGATTGAAGCAACAAATTAATGATAAGTATGAATGAAACGAAAACGATTTATCAACCACATATGTGTCTTGAGAATGTCAGCCTTAGCACTTGGATTTAAGGTTCAAATTAAATTGAACTTTTCATTCAATAGTCTTGAGCTGTTCACATCTGGCATGTGCAGTCGACGTCAAAGATATGTTTCCACTTTTGCACCTTATGCCTTTGTAATAAGGCGAAAAATGTAGACATATCTTTGACGTCGACGTACGTACACCAATGGGTCGCTAGCCATAGTTTGGAAAATGCTGCTATAAAGGATTTGAAAAGTTTGAAATACCAGAATGTATATTTAATTGAAGGGATGTTTGCAAAAACAACATAACTGACTACACCGGTTGACACCTGAAACGATTAACAATGTTCTTAAAAAAGTGTCAACCCTCTAAGCAGTTATGTTGTTTTTGTAAACATCCCTTCAATTCATTGTACAATTTGTACATGATAATACCGTAATTATTTATTAAAACAAGCAAAGACGTGGCTACACGCTACGAGCGTAACCCGTAGCACTTAATGCCAATAAATGTGTTAATTTATGGGCAGATATATAATCATGTCCAACCTGAACACTTTGTAAGACTTTAGAAACCCGGGCATTTCCATTCAACTTGTACTTTAAAGCGCAACTTAAGTCTTGTTTGAGTAACGTCTAACCGTTACATTCCTGACAAAATATATGGGATTTGACACTGACCGCCAGTATTGTAACAATTGCTAACAGGCCGTTAACCTTTTAACCGCCAGCAATTTTTGATCGAGCGTGCTCGTGTCGCCACCGACAGTAATTGTACCACGCAGAGTAAGGTTGGCATAGTTACGGGAGTTATAAATGTGCTGTAAAAACCAAATCAGATCTTTGTCTTATTAATCAGACTGTCGCGAAATGAGCTGGATATGTAATGTCTTATATATCAGACTCTGGCAGTTAAAGGTGCACAGTTAAGTGGAAAAGCCCAATAATTACCTTTAGACCCAGCCTTTACGTCAGGAGCTCGCAGATTCACTTCACTCTCCATCTTGGGTCCCTCTTCTTTCTTCCTAATCCGCTCCACAACCATTTGCAACAATTTACCACTCTCGGTCAGTTGATTGTCCATCATTTCCTCTAATTTGTTTATCCTAGTCTCAATATCCTCTACTTTGACACTCGTTTTCACTATAGGTCCCTCGTTCCCATTATAAAATAACATTAATGATATAATAAATAAGCAAACTAGACCTACTATGAAGAATTTCTTTAAATAAAGTCTCATATTGAATAATTAATAAAATACACCACTAATCCTCACATGTATTTAGGCGATAGCGATAATCATAGTCCACGATAAATCAATTAAAAAGTAAACATTTTTACCGGGATTTTTTTTAATTAAAAATAATTGCGCCGAGTCCAAGGAAAAACATTAACGGAGTAAACACAATAGTATAGTCTTTACACACATTTCTGAGGCAGTTTCACGGGCGTAATGTGTTGCGGTTTGATCAACAAGAGTCGCGTGTCGGGAACAACTGAGTAAATGTTAAAAATTCTGATAAATAAATTACAACAACAATGCCTATAGGACACGTCAAAGAAACAATTGAAGGCGACGGGCGAACGATATCGAAGTGACAGTTAGGTTGCGGTATTGCCAGCGTATTAAAAAAGAATCCCCCCACGCCCACGATAAAGTCTGTCTCTGTGCGAAAAGAGCAAGGCTATAACCGCGAAAATCGAAGTACGCAAATTGCGGGCATTTACGCCTTCATTGGAGTAAAAGAGAAAGATCCCCGCAATTTGCGAATTTCGGTTTTCGCGGTAGCCCCTCAGAGTAGTTCCCAAGGCCCTAACGTTGTCTGTCCTCTTTGACGGCGCAGCAACTAGTATCATTTCTCTCTCCTCGCTCTTTCAAAAATGCCGTTTGTCAAAAAAGGACAACTATACTGTTGACAAGATGGACGGTGTTATCGTTATGGGTGGTGTTAAGTTAAGTTGTGTATGTGTGCGTAAAAACGTAAATGTGTGCTCTTTTAGGGATGTGAGAAGTCGATTTTAATCATGTTATATATCGATAAACGCTACATAGTGGAACGAAATAGCGATTAAATGAAGCTTCAATATCTTCTTTAAAAATAAACATAATTGAAATGCTTATGAATAATGAATACATACATAATATGTAAAATTGAATAAATAAATTATCTTCATAATGAATATATTTGTGACGAGCTTAAGCACGCTGGAACACAAACGCTACTCAATAATCTACGTCAGAAATTTTGGATTATCGGCGTCAGAAATTTAGTTCGTAATATTATACATCGCTGTATAAGATGCAAACGATTTAAAGCAAAACGATGCCAAGCGCCCACCGGTGTTTTACCGAACGAACGAATAGAGGCGAGCACGGCTTTTCAACATTCAGGTGCCGATCTAGCTGGACCTTTGACTTTACGCTCTGGTGCTAAAGCGTGGATCGTTCTATTTACCTGTGCTACTTACCGTGCTGTGCACCTAGAAGTTGTGGAGTCGCTGTCAACTGGTGAGTTTTTAATGGCACTTCGGAGATTTGTAGCGCGTCGAGGACGGGTAGAAACGATATTCAGCGACAACGGTACAAATTTTCGCGGCCTGGACAATGCGTTTGGTTCCCTAGATTGGGACGAAATACAGCGGTTTTCCTCAATTACGCGGATTAAATGGAACTTTTTGCCTCCAACTGCTCCTTGGTGGGGAGGGTTCTACGAAAGATTGATAGGATTCCTAAAACAAATCCTTCGTCGAGTCTTAGGAAGGGCATCTATCTCGCTTATGGAGCTGCAAACGGTACTCTGCGACTGTGAAGCGGTCATAAACAGCAGGCCACTCACATACATAGGTGGTCAGAAGGATCTGCAACCGTTGACACCGGCAATGTTTATTCAGCCGTTGCTGTCAAATCATTCAACCGACTTTGATGAAGTCGACAGAGTAGCTCTCAACGTCAGGCAACAATATTGCCAAGATTTACGTGAACATTTGCGTAAACGTTTCAGGGACGAGTACATCAGTTCACTCATACAAAAGCGTGAGCGGAATGGACCTGTACAACTTCAGCCTGGAGACGTCGTCTTGGTGGAGACTGAAGACAAGCGTGTGTCATGGCCACTGGCCATAATTGAAGAGGTTTACCCTGGTGCTGATGGCGTTAGTAGAGTGGTTCGTGTTAGAACTGCAGCCGGAACAAAGGTAAGACCTGTTCAACGCATTTTTCCACTGGAGTTAAACTCGGATGACAGACTTGACTCGTTTTTTTAGGCTAGTTGATACTGACTCTACTGAACAAATACAAACTGAGACAAATGAGAGCAATGAGCGTAATGTAACCAATGAGGTACGATCAACACGAGCCAGAAGGTTGCCACAACACCTGTTTGATTATATCTTGGACTAATAAGAGTAGCTTAACCTTCCGGTTCTTCCCGCTCGGGAGTGTGACGTATCCTGCTCTTCTAAAGAGGTTTTATACAGTGTTTTATATTCATAATTTTATATTTGGATTTAGAACCTTGTCACTGTACAACAATTGGAATTTTACGTTGCCATAGCAGTCTAACAAACAGCCTCGTCTTAACAAGACCCTATTCGTGTAATTGTCTGTAAATAAAGTTGTGTTTCGTTTAAAAGGTGTTTCTGTTATAGCGCGACCATAACATCATTATAATATGATTCAATTGCTGCGGAACACATATTTAAGTAGGTATTTATATATTGTAATTAAAAATCTGAACTTTCCCTTCGTTCCCTGCTAGGGTGTGACGATAAAATCATGATCTGATAACCACAATAAAGAATAAAAGCGTTTTTGTTCATTTTAGGTATCGTTAAACTTTTGAAGTAAAATTATAATTGCAAGAAATATCGATAGTTTATCGATATAACTTTATATCCCTTTGGCCACAGCCAGGTGGATTTACATTGTTAATCGTACACTGAAAAAAGTGGTAACAGTGACAGCTCGCTTAGACTCGATCTTTATCTATATTATATCTATGGTAGTTCCCATTCATTTTACGAGCCTTCTCTTCCGCACAACTTTAGCGCAAAACGAACCGAGTCACATAAAAAAAATTGGTGTCAATATTTTGATTTACTATTTATTTATGATGACTTAGCTATTTTTTCATTCGCCGCTTTTTTCTACTGCGAATATATGAAAAGGTGAAGAAAATCCTTTAATCATCGGTATTTTCCTTATGAGGTATCACTGAAAATGACAGTTCGGGTTCAGTGCTACCAGTCTCAAATAAAAATTGGCCGACGTTTATTTCTGTTTTATTCCAGACATTATTTTAAACATCGATGTCAATGTATTGTCCAGTGTCAATGTCATTAATCTATAACGGCGCGCATTTTAAATATTTCAATTCATAACAGTTTAAAATTAAATAATATAATTTTATTCTAATTTATTTAATTTTAAATTACAATTATAACATATTATGAAAAAGATATAAAAAATAAAAGAGGTCTGGCACGAGGTACACGCGTTGATCCTTTACGGTACATTGAACTACGCCTCGGTACCCCGTCCGGGGTATTCCACTCTGAAAGGGAAAACATAGTTGATGTGGGTTAAAGTGTGGTTAAAGTAGAGCGAGGAAGAGATATGTTTCTCGCTCTCACTTATGGGTGCGACGCACCAAGGTCGCGGTGCGGTGCGATAGTGTGTTACTACTTTTATGACAGAGCGGGAGTGACATGCAATAAAATGTGACGTTATCTATGAAAAGGGACCTTATTGTCGATGGCGGTTACGCCATTTTTAACGATGCTCCGATATAAATACAATGCCGCGCGACGCTATGCGGCTTAAGCGCCATCGACAATAAGGTCCCTTTTCATAGATAATGACCCAAATTTATAATGTCAGTATTGTATAGGAGTAGTTTTGTAAATAGAATCTTTTAGGGTTTTTCAGGAGACCTCAAAAGGAAAAAAACGGATTCCTTGTCCTTATAGGATTCTTTGTTGTCCGTCCGTCTGTCTGTCTGTAACACCCTCTATCTCAGGAACGTGTGGAGGTATAGAGTTGAAATTAAAAACCATACACTCAGGTCTACAGTCCGTAAAAGCTGTGAAAAATTCTAAGTTTTAATTTAACATAAAAATAAGATACGCAGGGGGCAGGGGCCGGGCCTGCCATTACTGCCTCCACGGTGGTTCCAGTAGTGTCTCTCTCACACACTCTGCCTCTCTCTGTCTCTGTACAACTCACCCAGAAGTCATCCATGAGGCCTAGCCGCTTGGCCGCCTTGCTGAAGCTCTCGAAGTTGCCGAAGTTGGAGTAGGTAACGCGGACAGAGGGGGCAGGCACCACCCCCACCATTACTGCCTCCACGGATGTCTCTCTCACACACTCTGCCTCTCTCTGTCTCTGTACAACTCACCCAGAAGTCATCCATGAGGCCGAGCCGCTTGGCCGTCTTGCTGAAGCTCTCGAAGTTGCCGAAGTTGGAGTAGGTAACGCGGACAGAGGGGGCAGGCACCACCCCCACCATTACTGCCTCCACGGATGTCTCTCTCTCACACACTCTGCCTCTCTCTGTCTCTGTACAACTCACCCAGAAGTCATCCATGAGGCCGAGCCGCTTGGCCGCCTTGCTGAAGCTCTCGAAGTTGCCGAAGTTGGAGTAGGTAACGCGGACAGAGGGGGCAGGCACCACCCCCACCATTACTGCCTCCATGGATGTCTCTCTCACACACTCTGCCTCTCTCTGTCTCTGTACAACTCACCCAGAAGTCATCCATGAGGCCGAGCCGCTTGGCCGCCTTGCTGAAGCTCTCGAAGTTGCCGAAGTTGGAGTAGGTAACGCGGACAGAGGGGGCAGGCACCACCCCCACCATTACTGCCTCCACGGGTGTCTCTCTCACACACTCTGCCTCTCTCTGTCTCTGTACAACTCACCCAGAAGTCATCCATGAGGCCAAGCCGCTTGGCCGCCTTGCTGAAGCTCTCGAAGTTGCCGAAGTTGGAGTAGGTTACGCGAACAGAGGGGGCAGGCACCACCCCCACCATTACTGCCTCCACGGATGTCTCTCTCACACACTCTGCCTCTCTCTGTCTCTGTACAACTCACCCAGAAGTCATCCATGAGGCCGAGCCGCTTGGCCGCTTTGCTGAAGGTCTCCAAGTTGGAGTAGGTTACGCGGACAGAGGGGGCAGGCGCCGCCCCCACCATTACTGCCTCCACGGATGTCTCTCTCACACACTCTGCCTCTCTCTGTCTCTGTACAACTCACCCAGAAGTCATCCATGAGGCCTAGCCGCTTGGCCGCCTTGCGGAAGCTCTCGAAGTTGGAGTAGGTTACGCGCACAGAGGGGGCAGGCGCCGCCCCCTTCATTACTGCCTCCACAGTGGTCTCAGGGAGGGAGTGCACGTATTGTGTAAAGTTATTGTCGTAGCTTTCCTAAGAAAAGTTTTGGTTATGAATGGGATTTAAAGCCACAAATCGCAGATTAGAGATTACTGTAGTAGAAATTATTTGTTGTCTTAACGGGCTCTTATGAAAGAGCCAAATTATTCGCTGGTCCATAGTTATTGTAAAGCCCCCTCCAGACTATGCGCGTGAATCGCGGGCGAAGCCGCGAACGCGAGTGTGGAGTCGATTTCGCTGTCTGCGAAAATCGACTCCACACTCGCATTCGCGGCTTCGCCCGCGATTCACGCGCATAGTCTGGAGGGGGCTTAAAACAAATAATTATTTAAAAAAACTACAAGTAGCAACAAAACTGCCAATAGTATTGATTTTTCATAAGTTATAAAATAGTATAAATACGAAAAAAGGAAACTGTTTCACAATAATTTTACTACAACTAAGAGCGTTTTCACACTGCCGGACCGACATCGGATGTTCGATACGACCATAAAGGGGCCCACAGATTACCAGTTCGCCGGCCGATATCAGCCTGTCAGTTAAAACCATAGAAGTAGCATCCTATAGAAGTGGTATACGCGTGCCTCCGTGAGGGACAAAACATACGCAAATGCGACACTGTGATTGGTCGAATTCATTTGTTGCCCACCATTATCAATACTAAAAAAAAGGTGGGGAACAAATAAAATGTGAGACTGACAAGGACAAACAATAAAAGCGCTTTCGCTGCTACTCCTACTGAAAGATACATAAGACTATCCCGTTCTGTCTGTTATCCCCACCACTCATGCCCAATCCAGTTTAATACTAGATTCATGGTTAAAACCAAAATTTGACAGTTCCGAACAACTGACAGGCTGAGATATCGTCCGGCGAACTGGTAATCTGTGGGCCCCATAAAGAGGCAAAATTTAAAATGTACCTTTTGATATATTTATCCATTTAATAGATAAAAGAGTCAATACAAAAATAAAATATGGCCAGCCTTCTGGGCACCTTGCCCGTTGACGGCGATCTAGGCCAAATTTTTTATCTGTATGTTTATTTAAAAGTTTTATTATGTTTATTTGTTTCTTTCTTTGTTTTTATCAATAAAATAAAATGACTAAGTCCTGGGCACTCCCTAGCGGCTATTTTTCCACAGATCATCCGACATCCGAAATCGGATAGAACAATGTGAAAATTACCTTTATTAAATAACTGAGATCCCTTTTGGTGAATTCAACGAACTCCGAGTTGAGAACGATGTATTGCAGATAGCTGTCGAAGAACAGGCCTTTACTGACGCCCGACTGCAAACATTGTTAACTTATACTTAACCAAATATTCCTTAAAGTGGGGGGAGGCATTTGCTCAGCAGTGGGACATTAAAGGCTCCCAATAATAACACCTAAGCCTTCCTCAAGAATCATTTATTCATAGGTTAAAACAGCATGAAAATCCGTTCCGTTGTTTTTGAGTTTATCGCGAACATACATACGCGGAAGGTGTCTTTTATAAGGTGTAGGAAACAGTTAAAAGAACCTTTCCAAATGTGTAAGTCCTGGATATCTCCGGCCGGATGCAGGCGCGACCCCGCGTGTTCACAGAGTCACGGAGCCAAGCGTCGAAGAACCTAAATTAACAAATCATCATTATATGATCGGCTTCTAGCCTAGTCGCAAAGAGAAACTACGTTTCCTAGTCGGTTGTGAACTTGCCTACGAAGCATGACGTCCCGAGTTCGAAGCCTGGTAAGGGCATTTATTTATATTTATTTAGGGGGAGCACTATAACATCGAAGTGTGACCTTGACGCTGAGATCAACAGCAGGATCGGCGCTGCAGCTGCAGCGTTTGGGAAACTGTGTTCCAAGGTCTTCTGCTCGCATGACCTAAAACTGGCCACCAAAATTTCTGTGTACATGGCGATTGTGCTGCCAAACCTTTTATACTCTTCCGAAACGTGGTGCGTGTACCGTCGTCACATTCGTACCTTAGACCGGTTCCACCTCAAATGCTTGCGTAAGATCATGAACATCAAATGGTCTGACCGAGTGCGAAATACCGAAGTTCTGCGACGAGCCAAGGTCGGTGGAATAGAGGCTTACCTAATGCGTCGGCAGCTTCGGTGGTGCGGTCACGTATCGCGTATGGCGGAGGAGAGAGTGGCGAAGCGCATCTTTTTTTCTGAACTAGAGGAAGGTAAGCGGAAACTTGGCGGACAACTCCTCCGATACAAAGATGTTCAGAAACGACACATGAAAAGATGCAACATCGAGCCCTCTCTGCAGTGGGAAGGTTTGGCAGCACAACGTCCTGAGTGGCGCAGGCTGGTCCATGACAAAGTGCACGGTTTCGAGGAGCAACGTAAAGTTGACCTCGACGCTAAACGCGATGATCTGAAAGCGCGCCAGCCTGCTTCCATTCACTACCACTATGTGGCTGGTGTTCTCACGTGCCCTCAATGTGCTCGGAGGTTCACCTCCAAGATCGGCTATGTCAGCCATATTCGGGCGCACGAGCGCCGAGCTAACTAGGAGTCGAAGTGGTCGCCATGGTCGAAATCGGCCGGAAGGATCACATATGTGTTTAGACGTTTATCACAGATTTGTTCCCGAGGTATGGATGTTTTCTATGTATTTAACGATTTTTCTGTATTTAGCAGCTGCTGTAAATATAAGCTACAGAAAACATTACAAAACTAAGGCATTCAGATCGAAGGTCATTGGCGGGGGGAGCCACTTAAAAGAAACAAAGGCTTTTATTTAAGGTGGTTGTCCTTATCCAAATTTCATACAATTGCGATGTATTTACGGATTTTCTCTTAATAAGTTGACTTTCCCCACTTTAAACCTTGATATTTAGGTAACATGGATCGTTGTGTCTGGCAAAATGAAAAATAATGACCACTTTATTCAATAATATTATAAAAAAAATCATTAAAAAATCATCTGAGATAGTTAAATCATAAGGGGTCATCCATTAATTACGTCACACGTTTAGGGTGAGGGAGGGGGTCAAGAAAATGTGACATATTGTGACATGGGGGAGGGGGGAGACACAAACTTTGTGACGTTACTTTAACTATATCAGTAACCGAAAATTTATTTAAATTATTTTATTCGCTGTACATTGTAATACTTTTTTTTAAACTAAGGGTCCTGAAGGGGATAAAACAAACAACCCGATAGTGGACAGGTACAATTTAATTGCCGGCCTGGTTAAGTTTACACTTTTGAGCTTAAACACTACTTAACGACTTATTGATAGTAAACTAAATTTATATTTATCTAACCGGGTTTTAATTATTGTTGGTGATACTTGGTCGATTGCGCTATTGGATAGTTAATACTAAAAGGTGAATAGTCCAAAATCGCAGTTTAGGAAAAAGTAGTGAAAGGCTTAGCTGCACTGTAGCGACAGTCGACGGCTCTCTCTCTCGACCAGATGGCCGGAGGTTCCAATAGCTCCGACTCTGGCGGGGCCAGCTGCACAGGTCGACTGGCACAGAATCTGGCCTACCAAAGGCCGCGCCCCTAGTAGACACCTCCTGGAAAATTCCGGGTACGGGATTAGTTCCACTGGCTCAGGTCACGCCAAGAATCTGTGGTCCGTGCCACGTGAGAGTCCGTTTCACATAGGAACAAGGGTTTCCATGCGTAACCCTTTGGGGTTATATTACAGTATAGAATTCAGCGCTACGCGGGATACTTTTATGTGGCCGCATGGCACGCCATACAATTTCTGACAAAAGTATATGAACGACGCCTTACCTGTCGGAGGAAAATCGTCTTGCCGGGGTTTATGAGTGATCGAATATCAACTCCGAAGTGCCCAGGACGCTCCTGGTTCGCCCTTTCGGGAAACGGGTTAACCTCAAGGTACACCTGAGGGCAGGCTGAAATAAACGGTTCACGTCAATAATCGCATAATCCAACAACAGATTCCGAATTTCACGGTCTTCACAAACGAATGTAAGATTACTTACCAAAGATGAGAACGTTGTCCCAATTATTTAATATAAAGCCGAGCCCGGCTAGGTCGGGGAAGAAAATCCAAGTCCCAAAATGGCCGAATCATTCTCCCTCGGTGCCTCCTCTTCGATGTTGCCAGGGTTACAATCCCAAGGCATTTAACAAAACTGACGTGAAATTCTAAATACGGAAATTAGAACAGAGCGTGGTAAACGCTGCTGGACAAGCACGGTATGATATTTTTAAGAAAGGGAAAGGAAGACTCGACAATCTATACATTCCTACCCGTTCATGGAGAATGATAATAATTATTTTGGTAAGAACTAGTTGGCGATCGAACTGGTTTCGAAGGGATTCAGACCTATCTCCCTGGCAACACGGAATCGCTGCCAACTTGACAGTCCATCGACACTATTCGAGACACAGATTTAATCGCCCGTCCGGCTTCATAGAAGTATTTTGTTATCTAAATATTTTTCCATTACAACATTTAAATAACAAGTTTTTAACACGATAATCGTTTTTATTCGTTTAATTTTCTTTCCTAAGCAGTTTTGGGTTATAAAATTACTAATATTTATATCGTTAAAATATTTTGATAAAATATTACTAATACTTAGGTACTTACTTGATTCGATTTGGCGATTTCGTAGAAAAAATGTGACGTCACACTAGGGGGGGAGGGGTTTGCCAAAAGTGACCAAGTGTGACAAGGAGGGGGGGAGGGGTCAAAAAACCTAGAAATTGGTGTGACGTATTTAATGGATGACCCCTAACTTACTTACTTACTCCTCTGGCGCAGCGACCCAAGGTGTGTCTTGGCCTCCAACACGACTGCTCGCCACTGATCCCGGTCCTGTGCCGTTTCTCGCCAAATCATAACTAAATCAACTAAATGTAACTCACGCTTTAGGCCAGTTAGGTTCGAGCTCGGCCCAGGAGTCAGCCCGCAGCATCCAGCCGAGGCCGGGGAAGAAGTCTGTACGATGGAGAAGCTCTGGTCTCGATAGGTCTACCAGTTCCTTCTTGCCATTGTCGTTCCACGCTGAGACGCACCTGAGAACAATGATATTAAATTAGGAAAAAAAGGAAAAATTTACGCTTCCGGCAGGATTTGAATCCGCAACCTCCGCAATCCGTGCGTTTGCTCTGACCAATTGAGCTACGGAACTTACGGAAGCCTACCAGAACCTCGCGAATCTCTCCATTCCTTCCCTTATGTATACACGCCTTATACCACGTATTTTACCATTTTTTCCTTTAATACAAAATTTGGAATATCGCTCGCAGACGTATCTATGTACACTACCCACTACCTAAATATATGTTCAATTAGGTCGGGCACTTAATATACATATTTTCGGCACTTTGTTCTTATCGATATTTTTCCACAACTTGCGTATTTGTACTCTTGACTGCTATTTCACTACCGACTTCAAAAAATTTCTAAAACCACTGTATCGTCCGGCGGTATTCTAGCGTTTAATAACTGCTGTATTAGACTCATATAATATACCATATGCTAGAATCCTTGAGTAGGAGAGGATATGTGCCTTTGAAGTACTCGTAGAAATCTGGCGCAATGTCGAGATCATCTGAAAAGATAGTTTATTTGTCATTGCGTTGTCAAACTGAAATTCAGTCAGGTTTCACGCTGTCGCCGCGGGGTGAGGTAACTCCATAAGGGGCGGGGCATTATGTATGGCCAAAGCACAGTGGCGGATTTGCAGTGTTGGTCGCCCTAGGCCCTATAGTAACTACTAGCCGCCCCTTAGCACCCATCTATAGCAGCCTTGCTGCTGCCCCTAATATCTTGCCGCTCTAAGCTTTTCTCGGAAAACATATGAAAACGCAAAAATACCCGTTTTCCCAGAGATAAGACCTAGCTAGCTGCTAGATCGATTTATTGCTCCCGAAGTCCATATAGCAAATTTCATCGAAATCGTTAGAGCCGTTTCCGAGATCCCCGAATGTATACAAAATGAACAAGAATTGCTCTTTTAAAGGTAATATAAGATTGGTACGCTCGAGGAGTATTTACGGGTCGGTTTGATGCGCTAACAGTGACAGAAGGGTAGAATTCATATAATTTTATCCATGACCTTGACCTTTAGAACCCTTGACTTTGCTGACCTTGACAATAATGACAACCTTATGCGTATTAAGCGTGGAGTTTGTAACAATTGCCGTATGACCTTAATTGATAGATAGCTGTGACCTCTATGACCTTTATTGACCTTCAACGACAATCGCAGCCTCGTGTCCCAAAGTCTTGAACACATGGTTCAGCGCGAACTTAAAATGCCGCGCTATCTTATAGTAGCCCCTGTACTTGATGTGGTTACGTATGACAGGAATCCTAGACTGGTCAGGCTGGCGGACTACGGTGATGGAGGGGTCGGCGTCGGTGAAGGATTTGATCACTTGGTATGTAGCGTTGTGGCCGCAGTCCTGGATACAAAATATTACAGATTAATACGGCCTTGACAATAATGCCGTCTTAATGTTAAGGGTAAGGCCTGAGTGGATGCTCGAAGCGGAGCGTTCGGCGGGGCGTGCAGCGTGGCGTCGGGCTCACAAGTGATTTGAGCAGCGTGCACTAAGGTCGCTCCTATACGTTTGCATTTGTTTAACATGCACGCCGCACGCCCCGCTCTGTTGCACGCTCAACTCGAGCGTCCACTCTGGGGCTCACTGATTATCTGTTCGCCGGACGATATCAGCCTGTCAGTTAAACGCAAAATATGACAGCTCCGAACAACTGGGCCTGGCAGGCTGATATCGTCCGGCGAACTGGTAATCTGTGGGTCCCTTTAGGGATGTCGATGGACGGAAAGCGGATGGTGTACCCAAAAAACGAAGAATGGATTGCCTGAAAGAGGATATGAGAAAGAAAGGATTGAGTGCTGAGGTAACGAACTTATTCACAACTGTCCGTCGGTGGACCTTATTACAAAAGCCATAAGGTCCACCGATGGACAGTTAAATGTGGGCGATGGTACCTGACTGACTATAATCGGGAACGTGTCATTCTTCGGTCTGAACTTGATGAGGTTGTCCAGACACCGCTTGACGGTGACCCGGTCACACGCTATCACGAGCACCGGTAGTATTGTATCTGGAATCACATACATTTTGTAGGAAAGATTAGAGAGGGAGCAATATAGAGTACTCTCTCCAGGCCGGTGTTGTCTGGGGAACGAAGACAGATGGCGTTAGGGAGTTAGAACGGTGGAGCCTCTCGATCATCGCATCGGGGTCACCAATGTAGGAAAGATTAGAGAGGGAGCAGCGATTTCGCTGCGTTCTGTCACACTGGAATGGGAGCGAAGACGTTGCGCGCTCGCCTCGCTTTCAACTCGCTTGCAAATCGCCAGTGTGGCCACGCCCTAATGCCAGCGGGGTTGTGTGTGTTGTCGGCCTTTAAGATGATGGTAGTATACTCTTTTCATGATGCTCGTATCAGTCCGGTATACCGCAGGCTACAGTTCATTCCACAGCTTCCAATGTTCAGCCTGATTTAAAATAACACTAGTTATTTATTGGGCGGAATATGCCAAAACTTCCGCGAAATTAACGCCCGCTCCGCGAACCCGCGAACGCGAGTGTAGAGTCGAGTTCGCAGACCTGCCTTCGCGCCGCGATTCGCGCACGAGTGTGGAGCGGGCTTGAGCGATAGCAAACACGGCAGTGGCGGATTTACAGTCTTTGCCGCTCTAGGCCCCCGGGGCCCAGGGCTATAACCGCGAAAATCGAAGTTCGCAAATTGCGGGCATCTTTCTGTCACTCTAATTACGCCTTCATTGGAGTAAAAGAGAAAGATCCCCGCAATTTGCGAATTTCGGTTTTCGCGGTAGTCTCAGGCCCTGTAGCCGCTCCTTTCTCAGCACCCATCATATTGACTACATTTTTGGTTATTTCTTGTTATCATCAGCGAATTTACTGTCCAATTTGCCGCCATTAATATTTTGCCGCCCTAGGCAAGGGCCTACGGGGCCTTAAGGGGCCCACTGATTAACAGTCCGCCGGAAGATATCGGCCTGTCAGTTGTTTGGAACTATCAAAATTTTGTTCTAATACTGATATGCCGATACCGTCCGGTGGACTGTTAATCCGCCACTGAACACAGATCAGTTTTGGGGACAGAACTCACAGAACTCATAGAACGCCCAATAAATAACTACAAATACTCTCTGTAAGAGCCCAATTAATTTAAAATATATAAATGTTAATTTACCGTTCGCCTCTTCCTTCCCAGCCTTTCCAGCATCCGGAGCTCGCAGATAATTCACTCCTCCCTCCTTGGGCTTGGGTCCCTCTACTTTCTTCCTAATCCGCTCCACGACCATTTCCTCCAATTTATTTATCCTACTCTCTATGTCCTCTACTTTGACTCTTTTCTTCACTACAGGTCCCTCGTTCTTATAAAATAATACCAACGATACAATAAATAAGGATACTAGACATACTACGAGGAACTTCTTTAAACAAAGTCTCATTTAGAATATAATTACTAAAATATACCACTAATTCTCACACATAGTTCACTAAGTCAATTCACATTCCGATGCCAAAGGGGCCCAATTTCTTAGATGTATTTTAATTTTATTTAGTATTAGTTTTATTTTAAAGATAAGATAGTTTATTTTTCCGATAAAAATAGTTGTAATTTTTATGATTAACATATAATGACGATTTAGCTATTATAGCATTTGTTAAAGAAATTAAAGGCTTAAATAAATAAAATATAAAGTTATGCGCATATTTATAAATAAGATAAACTTGACAATAGCAACCATATAGCACGATAGTTTAGCAGTGCTGCATTTTTATGACATTAATGCTTTTTAATTTTCATCAAACCATAATCAAACAATATAAATTTTATAGTCAAGTTTTCAAGTTACTCTATGGATTCTTTTTTTATATAATAAGTATTAAATCTCATAGGTCTTACTATGGAGTGTAAAAGTAACGTCTACCTTCCATAGGTCTTACGCTGCGTCTTACGTAAGCGAACAAGTCGCGAACGCGACGCGGTGCGGCGCGGCGGGCCCAAGGCGTTCGCGTTAGCAACGTGATCGCCCACGTAGTACACTCTTATAGGATTGATTCACCCCGCGCCGCCGCCGCATCGCTTCGCTTCGCGTTCGCGTGATAGGTATTTTCTAGAGATGTACCGACTAGTCGCCGACTAGTCGGGAAAGCCGACTATCCGGCCACATTTATAGTCGGCGATTAGTCGGCGACTAGTCGGCAAAAATGGCCGATTAGTCGGCACTTTATTAGTGAAAGAAAAACAGAAAAAAAAGAAACCAACAGTCAATATTTACCATATGTTTTATGTCTATTTTACTAAAATACCTATTCAGGGTGTGAAAACTTTTGTCCATATAATTGACCGTTTGATCGTTATCGTGTGGTAGTGGGCTGGTGTTTTCCTCAGGTCGATCTCAACTGATTCTCGTGTAATTTCATGGCCAAGTTCTATACTTAAAGGATTTTATTATAATTCAGTTCTTGTTTTTTTTAATGGTGGAGCCATGGGGAACTATTAATGTTATTGCAGAATTTAGAGACTTATAAACAGGGCACGTTGCTTGTAAAGACGCTGACCACAGGGGATAGGTTCTTAACTGGCAACTACGTACGAGAAATAGAGCCTTGGAAATACCTCCTACAAGTTGTACCTACTGACGGTGTGCTCAGGATTGCAAAATAAAAGAAAGACAGAAATTGAACGAGGATTCTTGTGATAGGTTTTTGAACCTATAGAGAACACCTTTTTGCCAAGCTAATTTATGAATAGCGCAACCAAAAGAGCAAAACTATTGTTTTTCACCTGATCTTATACGAAACTAATGATCTGGCCGACTAGCCGACTAGTCGGCCGACTAATCGGCCATTCGAGCGCCGATTAGTCGGCTAGTCGGCTAGTCGGCCAAATCAATAGTCGGTACATCACTAGTATTTTCTCTTCAGCCTTGTACACGCGTGCACTACGTGCAGTGCGTACAGCTCCTAACAACAGTTTTTCGTTCCAAGCACGAACGGTGTACTGCCGTTACCAATTTTAGACCCAAATAGAACAAGTACCTATTAGGTAGTCCGAAAAAATTGCTTTACCTACTGTTTACTATTAGGCATATGTTATCTATACCGGAACGGTTTTAAACAATTTAAACTAACACAAAACTCAAGCCTAATTAACCAATAAGGGTATGAAATCGACCCTCCCCACATGTTAATAGTTCCCAAAAACAAACATAACTTTTCCGTTTCTGTATCCTTAAAATATATGAAAAGACCAGGAATTTTAAATTTTACCAACCGCATTCACAATACATTTTTACAAATCTAGTAGCAGTGGCGCTAGTAGTCACATAAAAAGTGACAGTTACTATGAAGTTGTTTTAGTTCCTTATTTCGCCGCCCGCATATTAAAGTTGGTGAAACCATAAATTATAGAAGGTAGCGCCATGGCGCATACCGAAGCAATTTGGAAGCGCTAAAGTTGAAAGGTCGCATGCCACGGATTACAATATGCGGAAATGCGTACGGGAACTGTTAAATAGAGTTTGTTAGGGGTCCGTAGTAGCATTACAAAAACCTTTGGTTAAATGACAGCAATTGCGACAGGTAGGTTATCTTACAGAGGAAAAGGGACGACCGATTCTCCAGACTGACGTAGTCCCCATGTTTCTCTCTGAATACTACATTATGAAGAATATACATAATTTTATAATGAGTACCTTATTTTAGGACAGATGTAGAGTAGGTAGACGGCACCCTGATTTCAAACAACGCAGAAACACTGGTAGCACTTTTTTCACTGGCTGAATGGGCATCAATCAGGGTCTCTAAAAAAATAAGCGCCGTGCCATAGAGCAGTAATTATAACAAACTATTCCGGTTATTTGAAAAGGCGCGAAGTTTTTGCAATTTATATGTTTGCGTTCAAATTCCTTTAACTAATAAAAATAACTAAAATTTTTGCAGCGGAGTTCAGTTAACTAGCCATTGATGAACCTTAACCCAACACTATAAGGTCTATAATGACTTAGTCATTGATAGACCTTAAAAAAAAAACAGGCGCCTCCAACTCATAATTGTGACAAAATATTTCGGTTATTCAAAAGGGCGCAGACATTTTTTGTGGAGATATTTATTGTTGACATCTAGAGGGACATTTGTTTGCGTTGGTTTTTTTGCCGGTAATTATAGAAATGACGGTTTAATGAAGATATTTTTGCTTTTAAATTAGGTCTGTGACTGTGTTTCAGCTGGTTTTGAAATCTTCTGTGTGGAATCTTCTTACATAGTACCTATCTTTTTTTGTTTTTTTTTTACTGATATTTATATTTAAAAAAATTAAACAATATAAAGAAGAACAGGAATGTAAAACTAAAAGTTGTAGTTAACAACTAAAATATTATTTAGGTATTTATAGTATAGTTGGTTCTGTCAACTTCTGTCCGCAAATATTGAAAGTCGAAATTTTGTTACTTAGGTACCTACCTCGCCTATCACTCGAATATGCAAGAGCGATAGGGAGGCAGAAAACAAAATTTCGATTTTCTATGCTCGAGGTAGATGAATCTGGGTGCACGGTAGTGCCCCCGCCAAGTCGAGTAAAACTAAGAAAAACTGTTTCACGATTCAGGGCAGTTCTAGTTTTATTTCAAAAGAAACTCTGTTAAGGGGCTGTCTATAAATTACGTCATCGATTTTTGACGATTTTTGACCCCCCCCCCCCTATAATCATCCAAAAATCATGCTTCAAATGACCCCATTTCCTCCTACTTCATGCTACCGTCATCCGATGTCCAGTAAGTAAGTAAGTAAGTAAGTAATCATTTATTGTCAGATTATGCAATGTCAGTATACAGATGTTACAATATTATTTGATTAGAGAGACCCCCCCCCCCTAATTTGAAATGACGTAATTTATGAATAGCCCCTAAGTACTAACTTGAGTACCAACAATTCACTTGTCCGGAGACAGGGCTATAAGTGCTATAACCGCGAAAATCGAAATTCGCAAATTGCGGAGATTTCTCTCTGTCACTCTAATTACGCATTCATTGGAGTAAAAGAGAAAGATCCCCGCAATTTGCGAATTTCGGTTTTCGCGGTAGCCGCTCTGATCTCCCCCGAAGATAATAGCGCTCAGGTAAGTAGAGTTGCCAGTGTTGCCACTCCCCGACAATTCTCCACAAGATGCCCTGCTTGAGGTTGACTGATTGCACTGATAAAAATAATATTGATAATCAAATAATATTGTAACATCTGTATACTGACATTGCATAATCTGACAATAAATGATTACTTACTTACTTACTTAAAACCAGCGGGCGATGGGATCATAATATCACTACACGGATTTCTTTCATTTCCTTATTGCTATACCTAGCGGCAATCGAAAACACACAAACACAGTGAGAAAAGTTGGAAATAATTACTTAACTGTTTATCCATTGCGGTTATTTAGACCAGCGGTGGAACAAAAATGGGTTTTGATAACATTAAAGTTTTTTCTTTTTTGATATGTTATTGTAAGCATGTTAAATAACATTCATGTAAAAAGTTAGAAAATTTCAGGTGGTGCGTTCGGCCATATTCAAATTTTCAATTTTTGCTAAATAACTATGTAAATATAAAATTAAAGTTACAAAAAACTTTAACATATTCAATAACACTTTAATTTATCCACAATATTCGGTTTTTAGAAATCTGGAACAGCTGCTTTCTGGTGAACGTAAAAACAGGAATTATTATGTAAATACAGAATTAGAGTAGCTGATATTGCAAAATTACGATATTATCTATCAACTTAGTATACATGTAAAAAGTTAGAAATGTAGACAATGTGCTTGTCTAGATATTGATTTCTCGTTAAGCAGTATAGCCAATATTGAATTAAAGTTTGTAGAGTTAATATTACACGGTCATAATAAAGATCTTACTTCTCACACAAAAGATTAGAAATATAAAATCACGGCGACACTAAATACTGATACGTAAGTATGCATTCCGAGCTTATATTAAGTTACATTTCAAACGCGCGGCGTTTGCGCGCGCCGCGCTGTGCGCCGTGGCAGGAGGCAGCGATCGACGGTCGCGGACTAGCGGTTAGCGCGGTGCCCTTAAAAATACGCAAAGCGTTTATAAAATTATTATCAATGGTAAATAGTTATTTTACACAGTACACTAGTGGAAACTTACCTTCCCTTATTTATTTCTATATGTACTAGGGATTGTCCGCGGTTTCGTTTACGTAGAATTCGTTATCGTGTTAAGTATAGAAATAATAGATACATTTGAAAATTATTTTAGGTGCATTGTCATACAGATAACTACCATTGTTAAAGTATTCTTCAAATTCAATACACAGGTGTCATTTCAATATAATTTTGCGTAATTTGGCGCTTTTAGGTTATAAATGACTAGCGACATATATTTTTTAAGAGCGATCATCTCCGATAATATTTACTTTATCATAAAATCAATTTCAAACTAACGTTATTCAATATTTATCATTTTAAAGTCAATATTACCAACCAACTGATCCAATTTACCTACGGTAACAACTCAAAATTTGCATCAAATTAAATGCCACTTTTCTTATCCGTTTCGAACAATCAAGAGGGCCTTTACGAGCTGATGTGGTGAAAATTTTATTCAACCTTCGTCCCTTGAAACCTTCACTACGCTCAAGGTTCAACTTTACGAACCACTCGCTACGCTCGTGGTTCAATTTTAGAATGAATGAATTTGTGAATGTGCTTCCTGCCTCGCACAGCCAAACTGTGGAATGAACTGTCCGATACGACCTTCAAACCTTCAAAGACCCCCATCTTAAAGGTCGGCAACGCGCTTGCAACCCTTCTGGTGTTGCGGGTGTCCATGGGCGGCGGTAATCGCTAACCACCAGGTGATCCGTCTGCTCGTTTGCCTCCTATTTAATAAAAAAAAATGTTTCTCTTGTTTGGGTATCAATATTAGCACGAGCGGTTAATCAACAACTTTTCCCCTTGTAAAACAAATAAATAAGGTAGGTGAGGTGCAGGCATATGAGGCCCGGCGGGTAACAAGGCCCAGCATTCAAAAATAACAGTTGCTCCCTATTATTCCCAATTATTCTGAATTTGTACTTGTTGCTAAGAAGGCCCACTGTCAGTGCAGGTAAAAAGGTCTAGTCCCGGGCCTTATTGAACGTATGAGATGAAATATTAGATTAAAATATTTTAAGACAATTTTCAATATTTTTAATTTCTTATTAATAAGGTCGATTTGAAGAAACTTCTATGAAATTATGACTTATAAATAACACTTGCACTGCGTGGGCTGTCAAAATTGCTGCAGACTTTTCTTGGTCTAACTCTAATAATTTTTCACTTGCTTTATTGACCTAAAGACGTTTTAAAGAATCAAAAAGTCTAATAACATTGAGGCACTTATACTTTTTAAAGACAGTAACTAATTACAAGTGACTTTTTTTTGTTAATACATAGGTAGGTATTTACGATCATCATCATATATTTAAGAGTATGACTCTTGTCGGTGGAGCAATTTCCATGTTTGGCGGTCCTCCGCCTTCTCTTTGACAGCCCGATACGACACGACGTTGATCTTTTCCTTTATTTGATCCATGTACGCTCTCCTTGGTCTTCCCCTCTTCCTGTTTGCTTCAACTTTCCCTTCTATGATATTTTTGATAAATTCGTCGTGTGGTATCAGGTGCCCAAGCATCCTTCCTCTTCTATTGTCTATAGTTCTTAACAAACTCCTCCTCTATCCTACTACATAGGCCACACTGAATGTTTTGCACTACTGGCCACTAGTAAACATTTAAATTATGAATTGTATATTTAAAAAAATATAGGCTTTTGATTATGGAATGTGACAAATGTTGGCGACAAATCGATCGTCTTTTGTTTTTAATGGCTTGTCAAAGTAAGTCAGTGCGTTGAACGTGGCTTTAACGCGAAAATATTTTTAGAGCTATGATTTTGTTATGATTTTAAAAGTTCGCTTACTCCGCAAGAGTGTAGTGCTTGCCTTCAAAATGCTTTTGGGATTGAAGCACCACATCTGAGCATCGTGAGGCGTTGGTATGGTGAATTTAGTAGAGACAGTATTATTCTAGATAATGATTTTCGTGAAGGTCGACCGTCCACGGCGATCATTCAAGGAAACGTGGCTACTGTGAGACGACTCATTGAAGAAAACCCACAAATCACCTATGACGAAATTTGAGGACAATTAGGGATAGGTATGAGACAAATACAAAAGATTTTACAAGAATATTTAAAAGTCGGGAAGCCTTGTTGTCTTTGGATTCCTCACGAATTAACTTCAGTCCAAAAACAGGTACTTTTTGACTGGTGCCGAGAAATGCTGCGTAAGTATAAGCAAGGAAGTTCAAATGCTGTATATAACATCGTTAGAGGAGATGAAACCTGGATTTACTGCTACGATCCGGAAAAAAGGCATTAGTCCAGTCAATGGGTCTTTCGAAGGTGACAGGAGGCCCATAGAAGTTCAACAAGCCAAAAGCGTTGCCAAACATTTTGATCGTCTGTTTTTTTTAAACGCGACATTTTTGTACCGTACTTTTAAATAATAAAAGAACGTTAAATACTGAGTAGTACACTACCATTTGTGTGCCCACAGTCATTGAAAAAGACCGCGAGAGACGACTGAGAAGCCGCATCCTCCTGCGTCATAATAATGCGTCCACCGATACCGCAATAAAGGCAAAAACATTTTTTAATTACGAAAACGTGGAAAATGTCACTTATACGGATTATAATCCAGACATTGCACCCTGTGACTTCTATCTATTTCCCAAAATTAAGGATTTAATTTGGGGTTTGACATTTAAGACCCCGGATAAGGCAGTTACTACGTTTCATCACCACGTCGAAAACATGCAGTCAAGTGATTGGGCCTCATGCTTCCAAAAATGGTCCGAGCGAGTGAATATGTGCATAGAATGTAAAGGGAAACATTTTGAGAAGCAATAAATGTATTATTATGGTTATAAATGGTTTTATTCAAAAGTTACGCAAAACTTTCAGTGTGGCCCTCGTATGCGTAAAACCTCTTCGTTAGTTTTCTTTTCTTTTACGATAGAATTGCGAAAAATAGATATTTTGCAACGAGTGACGAATTTTAAAACACGGTCAAAGGGAGTGTTTTAACGTGCTTATTATAGCACCGGTGTCGTAATGTAGCACCAGATGTACTGTAAAAATTATGTTAAAAGATAATACTTACTGTTACGAATAAATATTTATACTGTAAAAAAATATCCCACCAAACACATATTCATGTAAATTTTGTTGCTAAGACGAAACCATAAGACTCGCACTGTCACAAAGTTGTCAGCTCTCTTGTCGAGACAAGCTTCAAACTCTACAAGCCCTAACTTCACTAACTCTACACCTTAGTCAAAATATGTGGCTTGGCTGTTTCGCTACCGCCACATGGGCATAAGGTGAAAAATTTATTAAATTCATTATTTTTAGGGTTCCGTACCTCAAAAGGAAAAATACTGAACCCTTATAGGATCACTCGTGTGTCTGGCTGTCCGTCTGTCACAGCCTATTTGCTCCGCAACTACTGCACCAATAAGTTGAAATTTAGTATACACATGTAAGTCTATAGCCCAAGGACATACATGTAAAGTAAATAATAGAAATTCAAATAAAGGGGTCACTTTTGAGATGAATGATAAATAGAAAAAAAAACTATATCTTGTTATAATTAATATAAGAGAATTAGAATAAGAATTAATATAAGAGAATTTTGTTAGAATTTTAATTAGTATAAGATAGATATGTATATTGTCACGAACTCCCCATCGGCATACAAACCTCCTCAAGGTTTTGCCCACGATGGGTCTTGTAATAATAATGTACTTTATTTAGCTTATTGTTCAATAAATTAAAATATATATTTCGAATACCGACGGTCATAAAGGCGGTGGGCGCGTGGGGTAGCATCTCGATGTATTACTTCACAGCTAAACCAATACCTACCATTGCTACCAGTGCACGAAATTAAACATTCGGATTCGTTAACCATACTAGTGCCTACTATATTTCAGTACTAAATGTTAAAAGAACTAATTGCTATTTTTACTTCAAAGAATTTAAAAAATAAAAAAGATCACATAAAACCGTTAAAATCTTTATTCAATTCAAACTAGGCCGGCTACAACCCTAGACATCTGACCTAAGAAGATTTAGATATGGGACCGGCAACGAACTCAGAGGGACAAATCTTTTCAAAACAAGTTAAAACAACACATAACACATCCTTTCTTTATTTCACAAAAGTAAGCTACTAATGAAACATAAGAAACCAAAATAACACTTGAAATAAAACACTTAGCTAAATGGCGCTACAACGCTAGATTCTATAAGCTATCAGAATAATCCTTCAGGTATAAGCCTTCAGGAACGTAGCGAGTTAGGCACGAGATATGGCTAACGATAACGTCCGATCTCTAGCGCGGTCAGATCAAGAAGAACTACCAGCGGCGGAGCCACCCTGCTCCCGCTTCAAGTCAAGTTGGCAAACCTGCTCGACCAGTCTACCAACATACCGACAAAAATGCCACTCGTGCCTACGCTCACTCGAGAAAAACCTCTCGACGTTCCAAAGCCTTCTACCTGTCATCTTAGTTCAACAATACGCCAATAGATGGCGTTACTCTACGCAACTTTATTTCAACAATTCGCCAATAGACGGCGTTACTCTCTACACAACTTTATTTATTTTGTTACAATCAAATAATACGTAGCTCAACATTGCTAATCGATTTTATACAGGCGTCTAAAATAAAGAACTATAACGCTGCAATACGTCTTTCTGGTGTCAGGCTCCGACATATATATATATCAAATGAAGGGGCTCATTGTAAGAATCTCAGATATATTTTTTCATAATTTTAAAATAAATAGCTTAGAAGCTATTTAAGAAAATACGCAAAAAATGACCTTTCCCCCCCCCCACCCCCTTATCTCCGAAACTACTGGGTCTAAAATTATGAAAAAATACACATATTAGCTCTTTTCCTATAGATGACAGGAAAACCTATTAGAAATGTGCAGTCAAGCGTGAGTCGGACTTAAGTACCTAGTTTTCCGATCCCTACGGGTTTTTTAAAGACATTTTACTCACTTTTCTCTAAAAAAAATATATTGTTAAAAATTGTGTAATGTACAGAACCCTTGGAACGCGAGTGCGACTCGCATTTGGGCGATTTTTGTATTATACTTACATACAATAGTTCTTGTAGAAACGAAACGGCCAAGCCACACACTTTTGGTGTAGAGCTAGTAAAGTTAGAGGGCTTGTAGAGTTAGAAGCTTGGCAAGAGATCTGATAACTTTTTGACAGTGCGAGCCTTATGGTTTCGTTTGGGCAACATTTTACATCAAAATGTTTTTGATGGGATTTCACTTCTTTTTGTAAGTTATTTATGACAATCTTCCATCATCCAAATTTAAAGGGTTGGGGGTGATTTACTATTAAAAATCCTGAAATAAGTATCTGGGGGCATCTGTTACACAATGTACTTCTTACTGATTCCCCATATAAACCCTTCACCCCGTAAGGGTAAACTTTGGGGTTGAAATCTGCCTTCACCCCGTAAGGGTAAACTTTGAGGTTGAAATCTATTCTATATCCTTCCCCATAACAATACCTATCTACATACCAAATTTCAACTAAATCGGTTCAGCGATTATTGATTTCCCATACAAAATTAAACCCCATCTTCATCCCCTTAGGGATAATTTTTTTTTTAATTTATTTGTTGTTTGTGTACTAAAACTATCTTACATACCAAATTTCAGCTTCTTAGAGGACTTTAGGAAGTACCCGGTATTGATGATCATCAAGTGAGTGAGTCAGTGACGAAATCGAAGTTTTTAGATATGAATAAAATCTAAAGTATAAGAGCTATGCAATTGGGTAGGTAAAGTTTTTTGAAGATAGGCAAATTATATTTTTTTCCGATAGTATTCATTATAGCAATCACGGAAATGCAGCTCTTTTATTTTTATTTCATTTTATTGATTAAATATAATTTTTTAAATGATCGATATGACGTTTGTGAGGTGGAATGGCAGATCCCAATAATTCCTTTGCGCGTCGTAAATGGTGCGAGATAGAAAAAAAAACGATGTCAACTGTCAGTGTCACTTAGCTCTCATTCCCGAAAAATAACGGACAAGCCTCATGTTACCTTGCGAATTGCTATTAATGTTATCATTGAGATTTTCGACGACCTCAGCACGACCCACGGACTTCTGATTCCCCACGACATCTGCGCGTATTTGGACAAAGATTGAATTTACTTTCGATAACTTGGCACTGCATAATTATTGGACAACGTTTTCTTCCCCACCCCTACACGACGGCCCCTGCGCTGACCCTTGGACAGAGTTTTGCAAGAAAAATAAGCGAGTTCATACGAGATTGCGAGCAGATTCTACAAATTTGAAATTATTATCATAACAGTGATAAGCACAATGCCGTTGAATTAGAGGAGCAATGGCCGTACAGGAGTACGTATCCGTGAAATACATAGGTACATAAAACTATCTTCACTTGTGTTTTGATTTTTATTATTAAATTGCCATGAGCTGTTAAGTTCGTAAACAAGAAATCGGTCTAATTTTTTCTAACAATTTCAACCATCTGTTAGTTTTGTGTGGTTATCCTCATTTTATGAATGTTGTTCTTATTTTCAGGTGGATGTAAACATTCATTGGCGGTATTATACTGATGGCTAATTAGAATCATTGAGCCATGACATACTTCCTTGCAGTGTTATTCGGCTAAGCCTCGAGCATCCTGTGAATCTGAAGGATATAATTATTTCCATAAAAAAGAGCAATCGAATTAGGACCAAGATATCCCGAGAATCTAAAGACATTTTATAAAAAATGCAATATAATGTAAATGGGAGACTCTCTTATTTTAACAATGTTACAAGATCATGACAATGTTATGGTCTATACTTATTAAAATTTTAAAACCAACATGTCTTTATCTTTGACTTGAAAATGTACAAATGATTTGGGTTAAGTTTTATGAAATGCAACTTATGCTAAAAATCTATTATTATTATATGTCAAATTATCGTGAACTCGATGTTGCTTAAGGCGTATCCAGATTAGTCAATTTTTCGCCAATCTGATTAAATTGCCCGATCGAATCGGGACGTACGGACGCAAACGCCAATTTGGCTCGCCGAATTCAACCGCCGATAATGACCGATAAAATGAGGTGCGGACACAAGAACACCAATTTGTGAGGCTAGTATTTTCGTTATGGGGCATTTTTTCAATTTAAATGTCTCTAATATCACCATAAATCTAAAATTGGAGATTGACGCCAATTTCATTTCTGATCAAATCGACCGATTTTATCAGTCCCGTCTGGACACCGCTTTAGCACCGCGAAAGGGCGCTGCGCGGTGCGCGCGGATTGACGCATGCGCGTACCGTATGCTTAGTATCTATGGTAATATAATTTTAAAAAATATGCAAATAAAAGGCGGCAAAGTTTATTCGTTGTGCAATACTCAATAAGTTACCGCTTGTTATTTTAATACTCGTAATAAACAAAATGAGTTCAAGTGACGAAAACGACCTGGAATAGACGGCACACCGCCTCATTTGAAAGCAGAAGCAAACTTAATAATGAATAACTAGCTTCCTGCTAAGTCCAGGGACAAATACAACAGGACTTACGACATGCTCATGCTGTGGAAGGACACAAGAAGGACAGCCAAAACGCAAGAAACACCTACTCTGAAAGTGGTTTTTAGCGTATTTCTGTGACCAAGTGAAAACTAAAAAGCCATCTACATTTAATATAAACTAAGAATATGCGTTGTTTTTTTAATTGTATTCGCGTCACTTTACCCCTATTAAATACGCTTTACTAAATTGAATTTGTTTTATTTCCTCACATAATTTGAGAATAGTGCTTACTATGTATACCTCAATGGAAGCAAAAATGTAGTATTTTTGCGAGTTGATACACTTGCTACTTGTGTATAGTGGCAAATGTATTAAACCCGCAATCAACACTAATCAATATGTAAACAGGCCCCAACGTGAAGCACATTTACCCTACAGACATACTTATCCATATTGACCATATTTGAACCTTTCAACTCTCTTCAAGGGCACGCCACACAGCGTGATCCTATATACTGTTGTAATGTTAATGCTTAAGGATAATAATTTGTGGATTTATAAAATAAAACGAAACGGAATTTACTGGATTTATATTATATTATTTTGGATTTATATTATAAGTTTTCTAAAGTACAGTCGCCATCAGATATATTGGTGCAGCTAGGGTGCTCATAAATATCTGAACACGCCTCTATTATCAGGGCGTGCGTGTTCAGATATTGTGAACACCTTGCCGAGCCCATATATAATAGCCAATAACGACCTAGTTATAAGACTATTACAATCTTAATCATTATGTATGTATAATACAACAATCACGTTTATATAGTCCTCACAAACGTATAAGTTACCATTTTGGCCAATATATCTTCAAAGCTTGGCACCGAATCGCTGTTAAAGACTTTGGTGTGCTCAAATACGCTGAATTTGGAAAGTAACGTCTGTACTGTCTTGTAGACGGTACGACGCACTTTGAGTTCATCTCTGTAATATTCTATTTCCATTCGAACGTTTCCGGGATCGTCTCCATCTATTGTGTTGATACTGAGATCCAAAATGACTCGTGTAGCAGTCCAAGAGTCGTGGTGAAGGCGTTAATGAAAATGTTCTCCAAGAAGCAGTGCCAAGTAGTCGAAAGCAATCGTTATCATTATCAAAATATCCGTGTTGAGCGTGCTAGGGACGTTAAAAATACTTATTCTAGAAATCACACCGACATCCAATTACATGAAAACACAAATGTTTCGTCCGACCATTATTTTCCAATTATTTGCAAGTTATTTTCCAAGAATGACACTGACAGTTGACATCGATTTTTTTTCTATCTCGTCCCATTTACTACGGCAAAGGAATTAATTACTCGAATCTGCCATTTCACCTCACAAACGTCATATCGATCATTTAAAAAATTATATTTAATCAATAAAATAATATAAAAATAAAAGAGCTGCATTTCCGTGATCGCTATAATGAATACTATCGGGAAAAAATATAATTTGCCTATCTTCAAAAAACTTTACCTACCCAATTGAAATGCTTAATAAGTCCGAGAAATTTGTTTATCTGGTATAATCCAACCCCAAGTTATGAGGGTTCCAAAAAACGACGAAGCGCTTCGAGAAAAGGTAGATAGTGCCCTTGCGCTTTTCTCGTCTTGGCGGGGGCACTGCCGTGCCCCCAGATGTTAAAAGATGAGACTACTGTAACTAATAAAGATTTATGTTTAGTTACCTACTATTTTCGCGTAAACTAGACAATTTTTATATCTTTAGTTATTAAGACCCAAAATAATTACTTTCACTTATTATAAATAAATCCTCCTGTTATGAAGTATCAAATATTGTTATTTGTATAAGTATAACTCTTAAGTTAAAAACAATAAAATCTGTTATTACCTACTGTCAAAATGATTATTTTTTGCGGGATTAAGTAATACACTGGTAGTGTTCAATAAGGCCCATAATAGGACTTTTATAAAAGGTATATTTTCCAAGAGTATCGTAATATTTTTATAGCTATTTTGGTATAATGAAGAAACTTAAATAAATGAGAAACCTATTTGAGTGAGTTTTTCATACTTCCTGTTTATTAAAAAAAAACCATTTAATTTAAGGTGGGCTGTATATAGGCATATACGGCCCACACGGAATATACAATAAGGTAAGTGAGGCCACTTACCTTATTGTATATTCAGGATGTATACCGTGTAATATTGAGCGGTTGGTTTATAATATACATATTATGATATTGACGTTGAATAGGACAGGACATGACAATAATACAAAATAAAAAAAATAAATAAAAAAGCCTTTTATTTCTTGCATCAATTTTTACAAATTAAGGTTGGAATGTTTTTTTTTGTATTTGAATGATGACATTAGTTTACCTAAGTACTTACAATTTAATATAGAGGCATATGAATGTGAATCTAAGTTTTCTTTATTTTCTACATATATTAGTGTTCAAAAATATTTTAAATAACTATAGTTCGTTTCGTTTTTCGGTAAACAAACTTTATGCGTCTCTTAATTGAAAAACACATTCCAAAAATAAGTTACGGCAAACATGTAACGATTATGAATCTAATACGATCATTTATATTCTTCTGCTTTCATAAGTAACAGTTCTTGATTTTTAAAAAGCGTTTCTCAATTAAAAGACACGTCAAAATCGCTTACCTTCTTTCAAGTTCTTTCTAATGCTAAATAAAACGAACTATAGGTAGACACTTATTTTAGGTTTTCCTTTACTTTGATTTCCTATTATGCAAGAACCCCTCTGTGGGTAAAGGCATGACAATACATAGACTTAATAATATATAAAGACGGTGTCTCAGCGAGCTGTCAGTGTTGCCACTTTTGTTTAGTGTACGATTAACAATGAGGCCCACGTTGCTGTAGCCATGTCGATAAAGTCATATCGATAAACTATCGACATTTCTAACTTACTAACTAACTTTTAGGTCGATACCTAAAATGACCAAAAACGCTTTTATTCTTTATTGTGGTTATCAGATCACAATTTTATAGTCACGCTCCAGCAGGGAACCAAGGGAAAGTTCAGATATTTAATTAAAATACATAAATACCTCCTAAAATAGGTGTTCCGCAATAATTGAATTATATTATAATATATTCAAATATCTAATATATTATATTATAATAATTGAATTATATTATAATATATTTATATCGTGAGGAAACCTGCATACATCTGCGAAGAAATTTAAAGGTGTATGTGAAGTCCCCAATCCGCATTGGGCTAGCGTGGGGACTATAGCCCAAGCCCTCTCGCGCATGAGAGGAGGCCTGTGCTCAGCAGTGGGACGTATATAGGCTGAAATGATGATGATGATGATGATATTCATTATCCATTAGCATTTCAATTATGTTTATGTTTAACGAAGATATTGAAGCTTCAATTAATCGCTATTTCGTTCCGCTGTGTAGCGTTTATCGATATATAACATGATTAAAATCGACTTTTCACATCCCTAAAAGAGCACACATATACGCTTTTACGCACACATACACAGCCTGGGCGCATCAAGAAAGGCAACACTTGATTTGAAGTCCACCTTGTCAACAGTATGGTTGTCCTTTTTTGACAAACGGCATTTTAAAAGAGCGAGGAGAGAGAAATGATACTAGTTGCTGCGTCGTGAAAGAGAACAGAAAACGTTGGGCCCTTGTGACCATAGGAACCAGAAATAGGTACAGTTTGTCAAACCAATTTGTCAGTAAATAAAAACAAAAAACTATATTCATCCTTTTCTTTCGGGTGCTAGTACTAGTGTAAGTCAAAGATAGTATGATCATTCTCCCTGTCTATGTTTGAAATGAGACAGACAGTCCTTTGACAAACTATGTATAGTAAAAAATAGTTGTGAATATCTTGTACATTTTTATTACAATATAAGTCAAGATAATTAAATATAGCTGGTCAAGCAAATCTTGTCACTAAAAAAAGGCGCGAAATTCAAATTTTCTATAGAACGATATCCCTTCGCGCCTACATTTTTCAAATTTGCCGCCTCTTTCTACTGACAAGATCTGATTGACCAGCTGTAGGTATTTTTACTTAATAAGATATTTTAATTTCACGTAATGTCCGCATCTAATTTATATATGTGCACGGTAAACAAACAAATGAATGATAAGAAAAGACAGACAGTGTTACTGAGCGGGAGGTGGGGCGAGGGGCGAGGTATAGGTAGGCTATGATAGGCTGTCGAGCGCCGCGCCGGCGACTGACGGACCAGCGCGGCGTATGTATGAATTTCGCGCCTTTTTAACTAGATTTTACTATTACAATGCAAGCTACACACAGAAATTTCTTACTTTCCATAATATGGCTGCGTATATTATTTTATAGTAATAGACTTATTTTTACAGACTCTAATTCAATATTAGATCTTATAGGACAAAAAACGCATATTAATTCTAAAGCATATATCTTATTCTTCTAGCTTTTTAGCTTGCCTATTAACTTATAAATTTAGATATGTTGTTGTGGATTTATTAAACTTTAATTCAATATCGACAAAATAATAAGCTAATTGTAGTTTGACGAAGAAGCACGTTAAAAAAATTTCTAATAATTTTACATTATAAAGCGCCATACATATTATAAACAATGGAACTTAAACATTGCACTTTAATTCAATATTAAAAAATCATTACTAAAAATATATAAATACCTAATTTATATCTAACGCTCGTTCTAACTTTTCATCATATATAGCATATATGCTTAAAAATATGTCCTATATCAGATAAGTATCACTTTTTCAACTTTAGAATTATCAAAACTTTTAGTGCAAAAATCCGGTCCCACTATTGAGCTATATTAAGATACAGTCCGCTGAAGCATAATACAGAGTGCTTCCTGTAACAGGAGCAATAAATTAAACTAAAGGCTGTACTCCTCAAACTGAGCAACATTTGTTCAGCAACTTTTAAAAATTATGAATCCTTTAGACTTCCTCTTTTTCATACAAAATAAATATTGCCTTCAATGTACGCTGACATCAGTGTGTTTGAACTTTGACGTTACTTGTCACGCTTTTAACATAACAAAATTTGCAGTACATTGCGACTTAGAATAAACTTTAAAGTGTATTAAAAATCAAACCATGAGTTATTTTCAAAAGTTGCTGAACAAATGTTAGTCAGTTTGAGGAGTACAGCCTACAGTTTAATTTATTGCTCCTGTTACAGAAAACACACTGTATATTAATAGGTAGGTTTGTCACCCTCCGGTACGAAACCCTAAAAAATGATGACTTCTAAAATATTTGAAAAAGAACATTTTAAAGCATATATAGAATCCCATGAAACGTAATATTCTTCTAACTTAGATTCCTTTAATAACTTTACTCAAAGTCGGTGATATGAAGTAGGTAATCTTTAGACAACTACACCCAACAGGAACAGGAAACACAAATTAGACCATAAATCTACATTTGATTCTAATTATGTGCATAACCGACTCAATCGTATCAGGTACCAAGCCTTTTCTACCAAGTCAAAGCCAAGAAACGCAACCAAATAATTATCTACACATTAATAACAAATGTCAAAACCCCCTCCGACGCGTCCAATTACACAAACTAACTAAATAATTATCACAATTAATGATCACGCGCATAATTCACTCCCTAAATAAATCGTCTTCGATGTTACAAAGCGCTCGCGCAGCGGCCACGCCCCCTCGATCTGATTGGTCAATCTCTAATTATATCTTCATGCGCGCTCCAAGAGCTATTTGCATCGTTTAAGACGCTTCAACGGAATATCAACTCTATCTAGTGTTGTGAAGGTTGGAAGTTGTTCGGGAGGTTTTTAAGTGAAGCATACAGAATTGTCAACTCGAAAGACGCCCATTAGCTGAAGCTCTTCATCTCCATTCCAATCAAACTATTCCGACAAGTCAAATCGTGTTAAGAACACATTCAAATTCGAATTCTAATGTTATACAAGAAGGTTGGTTTTTGTTTGTTAAAGAAGTTGAAACGCAAATATGTTTTTCAGAAGAGGCAGTTAAGATTCTTGGCTTGGACCAATTTGACAAAAACGCGTCGTTAGTTTGGGAGTAGTTTAAATTATTATCGCGTGTGAGACACTCGAGACGGACTTCAAAAGTTTCAAAACGGTGTGGGGATCTTTTATGTGAAGACGTGCGAGTGAGTGAGGGTTTTCGGAACTTTGGTCCTGAAAAAAATACGTTAAGTGCCAACGGTGAAACTGTGTTAGATTAGTAGATAATACTTAATAGAGTATTTACATACGATTTTTATTGTCAAATAAAAAAGTGCATTAAACAAAAAGAAATCTATAATTCTTAGGTGCCATAAATACGAACAATTACAACAACAAATTGATTTTAAAAGAAGCTATATTACAAATCACAACAAAATCAGAGAGTAACAACAAAAGTATCCAAATTGTAGAAGTAACAATAAGATGGACAACACAGAAGAAATGGACGTCGAAAATGCAACAGAAAAGAATGAGAGAAAGCTTCCCTTCTCAATAGAAAACCTCCTTTCAGACACATTTAAAACTAAAGATGTTGATACAAATAATGATAATAAACCTGGTGCAAGTGGTGATAATGATAAAGCTGTGTTTGATTATCCGAAGTATAATGATGATATTGATGATAATGATAATGAGTCGGATGATGGCAAAAGTGATGTTGATGTGGAGAGCTCGATGGATGCACAGGAGTTGGATAAAGTTGCTGATTATCAACAATCAAGTGAGTAGCATATTTTACGCCTTACGGGGTAATGATAACAAGCACGTTAATTGCAAAAACAAAAATACACTTCAGCGTAAAATAGGAAATTAATCAAAATAGCACCGTACCAGTCGTTCTTGAAGTCGGTTTTTTCTATTGCCGTTTCAACACCATTATGGTATGTTTAAAATAAATAAATTCAAAATGATTGCATACCAAACCATGAAAGGTGATCATATCATAAGGTTACACCGTCTGTCCGTCCGTCCGTCGGTCTGTATGTCATTCAACAGCTAGGCTCTGCAAAAGGTTAGTCCGATTTGTGAAAAGGTACTACGTGGGCCATACTGAAAGTTTCTGGATTTTGATATATTTTTATTTATTTTATTTTTATTTATTTATTTAGATATTTAATTCAGGCAACAAGGCCCATATTACAAATACCTTACAGACTAACATACATATGTATTTTATAAACTTAAAACTAAACACTATTTAGACGACAAAACGGCGTGGCTCCGTTGTGTCGACAACGACACAACGGAGCCACGCCGATATATGAGACGACTTATTTTTTCTAAGTGCCCAGTCCAGGAATTTTTAGTATGCCCTAAGTATAATTATTTCGACGGCGAATGTATGAGAATTGTACGTTATATGTATAAGAGGGAAATTCAAAGAGCTGGTGGGGGAAAGTCACTTATTTTTCAGTCTGACAATATCGAGTTGCAGAAGCCTAGAAACACCAGCAAAAGGGTCATTCATAAGACATTCTGCGGTCTAATAACTACGCAACATACGATACGACAGGCTACGACACTGTTCTATAGATCCAGCACTATATTCTGTATCCTTAGATATTTAAATAAAAGTAAACAAATAATTTGTACATTTTCGGGTAGTTATAACATTTATTAATTAACCAACCAAATACAAAACCGACTGGATCTGTCACTGAACGACCTAACTTTAGCCTACATTATTTGATCATGTAACCCTCAGCTGGTTCTCTTATTTATCGCCGAAAATGGTATGGCCGATTATCACTTCCCAACTCACGTTTGGCGGATTTTTATTTCGCCGAATTATCACTTCCCAACTTTTCAAATCTTTTTTTATCATTTCCCAACCGCACACTTACCAACTAAACGTTTGGTCTGTGTTTAATAATGCCAATTTTCATGTCGTAGAATGTTTTAGTTGGCATAATATACACTTAGTTGTTTATTGTTTACCAATTGTTTCATTTGGTCAGACTGTACTACTGTACCAAAGGGGGCCCGTTTCTGGATCTTAGATTTTTTTTTTGAGAAAATGAAAGAACATAGGGGTTTCAAAACACTTAGAATAATTTACAAGATTTTGATGAAATAATCACTTTTTTCTTAATAATCTTTCCTCTAAAATCAAAAATGGCCGAGATATTTGACCCGAAAGTTGCTGTGTAATTACGTTTTTTGGGTTGTTGAAAAAAAATAACCTCGAAGACTAAGGCGGGAGCAAGCTCCCGCCTTAGTCTTCTAACCTAACCATATCCAAGTCGGCTTTGTCCAGGAAGGTCTTGCTCGCTCGCTTCGCTCGCTCGCTGCCACTGGCTTCAAATATACATTATAAAAAGTACAACAACTCGGCCATTTTTGATTGTTTGGTAAGTATCTTTTTCTTATGGGGGGTAACTTGCCTAATGTATGAAAAGCGAACTGTAGCTCCAACGAAACGTTATTCGTCCAAGAGTTGTTCGACCAAGTGAAAGATTTGACAAATGATAAGTCTCCCAAAAGTTTAGAGGCGTTATAATAATCTACTTTACAATAATTCTACCAATTGAAACGTTGCCATACAAAAATTTGCTAATCGTTAGTTGTCAAAGTGAAACGTCGGCGAAATGTTGGTTGGCAAATGAAATTCCGCCAAAAATAGTTCTGCGAAAAGGCAGAACACCCCCTCAGCTATACCCTATAGAACCTGAAACTTTCTTTCATATTCGAGCGATAAATTTCATGAAAATTGCTTGACAATTTAAAGCTTTTTTGTCCACTCTGAATAGGCGAGACGCTTCGCTCGTATTTCGCTCGCTCGGTCAGTGAATTGAAATTCCGTCAAGACTTCTAAACTAGGACATATGAGCATATGACTTATGTGTCTATCAGTTTTTCAGAGTCTAAGAGATGTAAGATTATTATTTGCTGGACTTGGCGGGGGCACTGCCGTGCCCCCAGATAAGTTAGGTTATGTTTTCTTATATGTATAGCGATCTTTGTATTAATTTACCTATAACTAAATAAAATAACCCATCCAAAAATGCCTTTCATCGAAGTGGAACTGCTGATGAAGACCATAACAACCTTTGGCGGATCGTTATCTTTGTTTGTTAAGGTTCTTTTCAAGCAATTTGTGTTCTTAAAAAGGGCTTGAAGTATAGTGTGACATAAAATAGTAGAAATAAAATAAAATAATATGATAATATATTATTATGTAAAACGTTCATAAGTGCTTGTTACTAGGCCTACATGAATAAAGTATTTTTGACTTTGACTTGACTTATTGAAATGGAACTAAAAAATATCCATAAGTACTAAATTTTCTTTTTGCCATCTTTAATCATTTTACGTTTACGTAGGAAGTGGCGCCCTCAATAACTTTCTACTGCAATTTCTTGTCAGAGTATAAAGTGGCGCTGTTCGTGATATAATCGTGATGTGAAATATTAAAATAAAGAAACTTCTTCCTTTAGAAAATGACACAGATTATAGGTAATTTTATTTATTTTATTTTATTTATTTATTAGAGCTCTCAATTATTCCACAGAAAATTGTATTAGTTAAGTTATTTATAATTCTTATTTGTTATATAAGTTTTTTTTTCTACTCGTGTACTTTTATCTGTCATTTACATAGTCACGAACGAACATATAAGGGCATACATTATTAATACTCCTTAAAAGTCTATAGTCTATTGCCCAAAAAAGCACTTGTGTCGTTTTAGAGACATTACGATACGGTAAGCTAGTGCAAGGTAGCAGGTGCCACATACCGGTACATTGCTACCAACGTGACAAACGATTGAATGCATACGGTTTTCATTTAAAAAAAACAAATTTGTACTGAGTTCATTGCTACCAACATAATAAAAAATACTTTTTTTGGTATCATCACTATTGGAAGGTGGACTTCTAAGGCCTGTAACACACTTAGACCCTACAGCACCACAACCCTGGTGAGGTGCGGTAGTGTGTAACGGCTTTTAAAAAAAACATAACCATAGACATTACTCGTTTGTTTTTACGTTTCCCGCCTTTCCCGGTAATTTCTTGTTTTTTGAGTATTTTGCGTTACTATTTGTTTTGCGTTCATAAAAAGTGTTGAATATGGACAAAAAGGACAACATTGTTTCTACACCTGAAGAAATATCCGCTGCAGCACAAGCAGCGACCGAAAATTTGTTGCCTAAGTACTAAATCGCAGCACCTATACGACAAATCTTATGCGAAGTTCATGGCGTGGAGATTGGAGCACAAAACTTCGTCATTCTCTGAAAACGTCTTATTGGTGTATTTTCAAAGACTTTGGAAGCTCCGGATCAGATCTATCTTTTAAGCAAGGTTGGTATATGTTATAAATTTTTTTGATTTAGGGTACACAGTACAACGAGCTATATTTATGTACATTTTATATTTTTGCATTGAAACTGAATATTATTTAATTCTCCTTTGTCTTGTTACAGGTTGCAGTAATATTTGGTATTATGGATGGGTGCTTGTCGCAGACAAGAGCTACATACATATAGTAATGCCTGCTATCCAAAATTTACATTGACATTTTCATAAATAAAATTTAGTTTATAATTTTTTTGTATTTTATTTAATATTGCCTACTCATAGAAAAAGCATTGTATGCAACGTTGTATAAGTAGTCCAAAAATGTTCATGGCGTATTTATTAACAATGTTCGCCTTCGGCTCACATTGTTACCCACGCCACTCACATTTTTTGACCCCTCTTATAAAACTGTTGCATAAAATACTATTTTTCTACTGTAGACCCCTTCTGGGTAAAAGCCTCCTCCAGCTGTTTCCATTTGGATTTATCTAGCGCTACACTATGCCATTCTTTGCCTGCAGTGGCAATAATCTCGTCCTGCCACCTGGCTAGTGGATGTCGTGTTATAGGTAATAATAGGTAACAAATTAATCTACATTCAGCCTATTCGATCGTTAAGCATTGTCTTTTCGTTCCAAAATTCACGTATATTCTTCGCGGAACCCATCTTTGGAAACACCCCAATTTGGTCTCAAAATTAGATACATTGGTAGTTGAAACACTCACATCCATCTTTAACATCTCTTTTGACGAAAGGTCTTGGACCCAGGCTAGCCTACCCATTAGGTTTGGTGGCCTGGGCATCCGCAAAATTTCTTGTGTATCCTTACCTGCGTTCTTGTCCTCGGTGCATGGTGCTCAAAGCCTTATAGGGAAAATACTAGGTCCTTCTATTGGATCTATAGAGGCCGCACACTGCTCCGAGGGCAAGAACGTCTGGTCTATAACCTGTCCCAACACAGACCTGCCTGAAAATCCCTGCTCGCAGAGGCAGTGGGACGAGCCGCTCTGTCAACTAGTACGGAAAAACCTTTTAGATACGTCACCTAGTTCGACAGACCGAGCTCGTCTCCTTGCGACTGCAGAGTGGGAGTCAGGTCTGTGGCTGCAGGCGCTACCCTCTCCAAACATTGGGACTTTTCTAGACAATACTACCTTCCGCCTAGCAGCTAGCTTACGTTTAGGGGCATCTACCAATCAGCCACATCGCTGTCAATGTGGCACCACGGTGGACATTCTTGGCCACCATGGCCTCTCATGTGCACGAAGCGCTGGCAGGATCCCCCGCCATGCCAGTATAAATGATGTCCTCCGTCGGGCTCTTGTTAGTGCCAAAGTACCTGCAGTCCTCGAGCCCAGCGGTCTGGCCAGGGATGACGGCAAGAGACCCGACGGAATGACACTGGTGCCTTGGAGCATGGGTCGGCCGCTAGTTTGGGACGCTACTTGCGTTGATACCCTGGCACCGTCCCATGTTCCAAGCACCAAAGACTCTGCTGGCGCTGCGGCTTCCTCAGCCGAAAGCCTCAAGCGCCGCAAATATGCCGCTCTGGGAAGCAGCTACATATTTGCGGCGTTTGGTGTCGAAACTTTGGGGCCGTGGGGGCCAAGTGCGCGTCGACTGTACAAAGACTTGTCGGCGCGCTTAATAGAGGCTTCTGGTGACCAGAGGGCTGGCCACTATTTCGCCCAGCGTATTAGCATCGCTATACAGCGGGGAAATACGGCCAGCCTTCTGGGCACCTTGCCCGTTGACGGCGACCTGGGGCAAATTTTTTATCTTTAGTTTTGTAAGTTTTATTATGTTTGTTTATTCCTTTCTTTGTTTTTATAACAAACTTAATACAGGTACCTATTAAATAGACTTCGGCTATGATATTATAAGAATTGCTATAGCGACCCGCCCCGGCATCGCACGGGTTGACAAATTATACACAACCACCACCACAATCTTCCTCACGAATCATTCCACAGTTAGACCAAGAAAAGTCTGCAGTGATGTTGATAGGCCACGCAGTGCAAGTGTTATTTTAAACGTCAAGCTTCTATGAAATTATGACGTATAAATAACACTTGCACTGCGTGGGCTATCAAAATCGCTACAGACGTTTCTTGGTCGGACTATATATTATAGGTGAAAATCGCATGAAAATCCGTCGAGTAGTTATTGAGTTTATCGCGATCATATACAAACAACACACAAACAGACAGACGCGGCGAGAAACTATGTTTTATAAGGTGTGGGTTTTATTAGTGATAAGAGCTAGTAATGTGGAGCCAACAGGAGTGGTCATTTCTCCATACAAACGTACTCGACTGTTTCCTCCGTGGGTTTTGACCGTGTTACCAACTCGGATTTTGAAAAAATGCTAGACTAATGTCTAGATTATGCCAAAGTTTTTTGAAATATGCAAAAAAAATACTTAAATGTCACTTGAAATTAGACTCTTAAAACACATACATTTTTCAAATTTGTCTCCTTTTTCTACTGACAAGATCTGCTTGACCAACTTTATATAGTCCGTCGACGTCCAGCCGTCCACAAAAGTCAGAATTCATATGAAAATATGAACCACATAAGGCGATGGCACATACTGTTGCTGCCAAGTTGGTGCAAATTTGGTTTAGACTAAATTATGCTAAAAAATATGCCAGATGCTAAATGGAAAATTTTGGTGCCAAAGCAAGTGAAAATATGCCAGATCTGGCATCAATTATGCCAAGTTGGCAACACTGGGTTTTGATGCTAGAGCAATGATTTTTTTCAACACAGATTAATATTGTCAATATAGGTGTCGGACCGTTTTGCTTTTTTTGATATTTTTGTTTTTTAAGGCGCTAGAGCCAAAACTGATATCAATTAGCCAAAAAAGCAAAACGGTCCGACACAGATAATTTCATAATCATTTAGATTTCCAAGTTTGGTTAGGATTGGTTAAGTTTTGGAGGAGGAGTTTTACGCGGGATTTTTCGCCTTGTCCTTTTCGCAAAAAATCCCAATTCGCCAAGTGCGAGTCCGACTTTCTAGGGTTCCGTACATAAGTCCGACTCACGCTTGACTGCACATTTATAATAGGTTTTTCTGTCATCTACAGGTAAAGAACTACTTTGTGTATTTTTTTCAACATTTTAGACCCAGTAGTTTCGGAGATAAAAGGGGGGAATGGTCATTTTTTGGCTATTTTCTTAAATAACTTCGAACCTATGTATATTAAAATTATAAAAATAACATGTGCATTTTAAGGTTACTAATTTACATATGTGTACCAAATTTCAACTTAATTGGTCCAGTAGTTTCCGAGTAAATAGGCTGTGACAGACGGACAGACAGACAGACGCACGAGTGTTTTTTTTCCTTTTGAGGCACGGAACAATAAAAAATCAAATAATTGACAGCGAACGCACTTCACTCCATCAATAGGTAACGCCTACGTCCTCAGCTACAATAGCACTACTCTGCATGGACTGGAGAGATTTGGAACTATCAGTGGCGGATTTGCAGTCTTTGCCGCCCTAGGCCCCAGGCCCTGTAGCCGCCCCTTTCAAGGCATACATAATACTGACTACATTTTGAGTTATTTCTTGTTACCATCAGCGAATTTTTTGTCACAATTTGCCGCCCATAAATATCTTGCCGCCCTAGGCCCGGGCCTACTGTGCCTTAGGGCAAATCCGCCACTAGGAATTAACTATTAATATTTACAGCTGACTGCTGGAAACTTTTACAACTGTTCTACCATAAGAGATTTTCCTCCTTTTACTCTATAATTCATGCAACACAAGTGATCCCAAAGCGATCCTATAAAGGGCCTGTTTTATTATATCTTTTTGAAGTAGGTACGGAACACGGAAGCACGGAACCCTATCAAGAAATAGACAGTAATTCTCAAATAACACATTTTTAAACGCTGTAATTTTACACTTAAAAATGGGAATAAAAATCTTACGGCACTTCGCGCCTTCGCGGACCATTTCCCGTCGCGCTCCGCGGACGCAGCGCGGTGACTAAATAAACGACGTCTTTATTTTATTTGAAAACTTATCCGAAAGAGGCATTCATTAATAATAGTTGCACTTCGGGGAGTGTGCCCAAGAGCTACACGAGCTTATTCCACCGTCCCCATTCTACCATCGGACTTTTAGACGCACGGCCGGTTTCCATCCGTACATGGTAGATATTCCACCAATTCGCACGAAGCGCTTTGCTTCTACTTTCCTTATGCGCACTGCCAAGGAATGGAATTCCTTGCCGGCGTCTATATTTCCGTGTTCTTATAACCCGGCAACCTTCAAATCAAGAGTGAACAGGCACCTTCTGGGCGAGCTCGCTCCAGCGTAGGCCACGTCTACGCCTCGCGGCTAGTCTGTGGCCATGAGTAAGCCCATTCATAATAAAAAAAAAAGTTAATATGATTTAAATTAAGATAAAAAAGAAACTTAGGTACCTATGCCTAAAACCATTCAGTTCTAAAACAAAAATGATCGCACAAAAAAAATTAAAATCAATGCGAGACTGCAAGTCAACTCGCGCCGCGAGGATTCCAACGAGTTTTTATTTTTTACTTTTAGTACTTATTACCGGCTTAACCAAGTTGACAAAATCCCACCAAAAACATTTTCATATAGAGTCTGTGCGGAAAGAGAAGAGTCGTGGGATTTGAGGGCGCGCCAGTGCTATTTTATGATTTTTGCTATGCTGACAACACTGGTCACGTGATTATAGTACGACACTAAAGGTCATGATACTTGAATCCCTTTTGTTCCGGTTTTTTACCACGGCTTACTAAACGGAGCCTGGTGGTGGTGTCGGCTCGTCAACTCAATCCCCTGATTTAGCGCAGGCACTAGTTTTCTTTTTAAAACACACTTGTTTTTATATCTCAGATACTAAAAAGTGAGTGCGATTGACAAAACTGCTAAAAGTGCTAAAACTAGTTAAGAATCTGCCCAATACAACTGTAATTTTAGTACCAAACAAGATAGAGTCTCATTTATGTCTGCCTAATCTGTGCAGTCCAACAGTTATTAAAACCGGGTAGATCGGGTAGAAATTGGGCAATAGAACTGTAATTTTATCTGGGATATATTTCACCCATTGTAAACTTGACTTGTAATGTATGTGTACATTATTAATAATAAATATGGATATTTGTCAGTTATTTTATATTATGAAATAAATAAATCTAAATCTAAATCTATGGATAAAAATAGTGCATAAGTAGGTAGGCCTTATTGGGATATGTCCGGTTCTCTCATCTCACGATGTTTTACTTCACCGAAAAGTCACTGCTAAATATGAAATATAATTTCGTAACTAACAGAACCTACAAATAAAGAAATATTTTATTAGAAAAAGTTTTATTCTTTGTAATCGAAGTCTGAATTAAAATATTCAATGTCACTTATGTTTGAGCTAGCTTCAGAACAACCAGCTATCTTCATCTGAACTGGATGTGCTTTAATCCGGCACGTAGATTACGAATTCTTGCATATCACCTACTTAGCGGTCTTTTATTCGAGATACCGTAGGTACTTTTACATAATCCTGAAAAAAAAAATACATATAAATATGCATAAAATGGCAAGTATCAAGACTATTTGTCAGTTATTTTAAAGACCATGTATGACCTGCATATTTATGAAAATTAATATATTTTGAATGAATATACTTACCGATTATGTACCGGAGACAAGTTACTTAGGGGGCTTATTAAATAGGTAATTATATTTAATATTAAATACAACATCAATACCCGCGAATAGCGGAAACACGTTCCACGACTTTTTGTAAGTTGATAGTCGGCTTTTAGCCGTTTTCTTCCCGCTGACAAAACCGAACAATGTTAAATATAGGTAATTTTCCTTGTGGTTTTATGTACGGATTTATCGTGTTTTGAAAATATTTTATACATAAAACTTGCGGTTTTTGTTAATAAATATACAATGACAGAAGTTTGTTTACTTTTTACATGACAAGGTGTCAAAGGTTTGATTGCCATATAAAATTTAAAATGTTTGTTCCCGTTTCTGCCACGACTCTTCTCTTTCCGCACAGACTCTAAAATGATGCCAAGACGAAATCATAAGGCTCGCACTGTCAAAAAGTTATCAGATCTCTTGTAGAGCCAAGCTTCTAACTCTACAAGACCTTACTTCACAAACTCTACATCACCTTAAAATTGTTTAAAAAATTATTTTTTTCTTCTTTAAAATAATAAACGCCTGTATGACCAGCTAAATTAAGATTTCCTCACATATCTCGTCACACATACTAGTACATACGAGTATGCATGTCATTTATACTTAGTAATAAGTTTTTATTAAAATATTTGTTTACATATAGGAAACTATAAGTCTATTACTAGAAGAATGACTATACAGGGTGGAAAGGCACGACGATCCTTCCCGGAAGTATTATGTATACTTATCTGTTTTATAAGACTGTTTGTTTCTTAATCAATAAAAAAAAAATCTAAATATGAGGCTTGGCCGTTTTTAGGGTTCCGTACCCAAAGGGTAAAATGGGACCCTATTACTAAGACTTCGCTGTCCGTCCGTCCGTCCATCCGTCCATCCGTCCGTCCGTCCGTCCGTCTGTCACCATCGCAGGCTGTATCTCACGAACCGTGATAGCTAGACAGTTGAAATTTTCACAGATGATGTTTTTCTGTTGCCGCTATAACAACAAATACGAAAAACAGAATAAAATAAAGATTTAAATGGGGCTCCCATACAACAAACGTGATTTTTGACCAAAGTTAAGCAACGTCGGGAGTGGTCAGTACTTGGATGGGTGACCGTTTTTTTTTTTGCTTTTTTTTTTGTTTTTTTTTTTTGCATTATGGTACGGAACCCTTCGTGCGCGAGTCCGACTCGCACTTGCCCGGTTTTTATGCTTAAACAAGTCCACTATTGACATCATACCCCGAGAGTTTTGTTTATCTGGTATCCAAACCCAATTAAGTTATGAGGGTTCAAAAAAACGAAGGACTTCGAGAAAAGGTGGGTATATAGTGCCCTTGCCCTTCGCTTTGCTCGTCTTGGCGGGAGCACTAGAGCACTACCGTGCCCCCAGATCGGAAAGATATGGCAGGAAGAGTGCGGCGAAATAGTATCTGACGACTTTTCAGCAGAATGAGTGGCAAAGCGTCCATAGAACTCGAGTCCCACCAGATTGCCTAATTTATAGTCAGTTAAGTACTTTCAATGTGGATGAATGTGGTTAAACTAAAACGAACACCAAATTAGCTCCGGCACCACTGCTGGCAGAGCCAATAGTGAGTATTACTGCAATGTTCTGCCGCCAGAGTGCAGCACTAATGTGTTTAGTAAACCATAGAGTAACTTATACATACTAGGCCTTAAACAGTTTTTTGACAAGTTTTCACTATGACATTGATGCATCAAGGCGGTTTGTTTACAGGTGGCCTACCGAGAAACGCGATAATCGAAATTCTCACTCTTCTTTACCTAAATACTCGTATTTTTACTTTTTAATGCTCCAATTTTGACAAACATACAAATTATATTAAGTAAGATGAATAACGATATCCTAAAACATTATTTAAACGTCGAACTCTGACAGTTGTACAACATTTTAAAGATACTGGCCATCTACCGCTTTCATGTTTGTAACCATAGACAATTTTTCTTTTTCCACCGTAATTACGGGGGGAGTTAACGAGACGCGAGATTTATCTGCGTGGAACGGATTTAGAAAATGAGACATCAACTTACGTGTGTGCGTGGAACGATTCAAACGGCTAATTTGAGTTTGGAACGATATCTGTGGAGTTTGGATTGCTAATTAATAAGATAGAGTCTGGCTAGCCAAAAATTGTTGACAGATATTTCGTTGTTGTATCACCAATTGTCTATGATTTAAAAAAAAGCTAAAAGTGAGTTGTCAATTTATGTCATTCATTCAAATTGTTTGCGGTTTATAAGGGGTTTATTGTTAATAATATTAATAATTTCCATACTGAGTGATGTTCGCAAACTATTATTTAAGCTCGTAAATAATTACGACAATGTGCGAAGTCGACGTGTAGCGTTGTATAACGAAAAACTGCAATGTTTACAACTCCTAACCAAATGTAAACAAATTAGGAGGTTGTTGCTCTATAAATATTTTGATACTTTAAGTACTAGTTCTAACATTTGCCTATTACTTTGATTAAGTACGTGAATTTATTAATGCCTGAATCTCATAAATAGGACAAGTGTATAAAAAAACGGATAAACTAAAAGTTCTGAAAAATATCTATAAAATCTAAATATTGGAACGTAAACATATGTGTTTGTTGTTGACTGTACTTTAAATAGTGGTAGAAATTATGTAAGCTGACTTTGAGTGCACGTAAACTTTTATTTAGCTTATTTCCATAGGTACCTTACTTGTGCACAGAATACCAAAAATATTATCTAGTATCAAAACTATAATTCCTACTAAGCAAAGTGTGACCAGCCCAAGATTTTTTGAATTTCCCGCCAATAATTTAGGTAAAATTTCAGTAGCCAGACTCTATAGCTGGTCAAACCAAATATGTCAGTAAATAAGAACAAAAAACTATACTTATCCTTATCTTCTGGGTGACAGTCTAGTGTAAGATAAAGATAGTATGATTCTCTCTGTCTATGTTTGAAATGAGACAGTCCTTTGACAAACAACACTTTTCATATGTTATTATACAGGGTGGAAAGATAAGTCGGGCCCTGGTGGGAAACTATCTTAAATCCTTAAGCGGGCTCATTTTACTTAAAGGAGACATTCCTTTATTTTTAAAAAGAAACAAAACTGCATTCAAAGTATTTTTCTTTTTTTCTTCAATTTGGCTTGTCTAAAAAAGTCTTAAGTACTAAATATTAAATTTTATGGATATTTTGTACGACAGACGAGTGTAAGACCTAATGTTTCTTGGAGAAATGTTATCATTAACATTAACTGTATCGACTAGTAGAATAAAATTGCGAGTTTTTATTTTTTTGAATTTTTAGTCGGTTCGAGTCCCGGGCGAGGCAAGCGAGTTTTAGAAAATTTTGAATACAGTTTTGTTTCTTTTTAAAAATAAAGGAATGTCTCCTTTAAGTAAAATGAGCCAGCTTAAAGATTTAAGGTATTTTCCCTCCAGGGCCCGACTTATCTTTCCACCCTGTATAAAAAATAGCGTTGAATACAGAACCTCCACCATCTTGAAATTCAAGTCCATCGAAGTCGAAGATACTATAGTAGAGTCTGTGCGGAAAAAGAAGAGTCGTTGAATGTATGGGACCCAATACTTTCTCTTTTCGAACAGACTCTATCCCAAATGTTTCCCTTTTAACAGATTTCAATCTCGAGATCTTCAAGATGGTGGAGGTTCTGTAAATAAGCATTTTTTTACCAATGTGATAGCGGTTTACAACAATTACAACTACCTGCATAGACAGAAAGCATTTGAAGAGGAAGTCTTTTGAATAAAAAATATAAATTTACAATATTTTTGAGCTTGGTTGCAGCTTAAATGCATTAGCTGCTATACCAGCATACCCAGGTATTACAGCTCAAAGTGCATGATCACGTATTTGAAAAAAATCAGCTGCAAACATGCTTAGATGGACTTTTTCACTCCATGCCTGAAAGATAAATAGTTTTTGTTTTACTGATACTGATACTAGGGGCAACTCCAGCCCGCAGATCCTGCAGCAAGGACTAGGAAGAGGAGACTATAGGGGGGAGGCGAAGTTGAGGCAGATAGCCCTGTAAGCTCGCATGACTCTGCTGATTCAACCTAAGCGGCATCGAGTCAGTGGAGGTGTCAGCGTCACCTCACAGCGGCTAAGCCTCAAACGCGAAATCAGCCTGAAAGAAAAATAGTTTTTCTGAAAGAAAAATAGTTTTTGTTTTGTAAATAAACCAAAAAATATAGAATCCAGTGAAACTACTGACCGCATAAACCGTTAAAGTCGCCTTTATTGCCACCCTGGCCCCTGTTTCACCAACGTGACAGGTGCGACGAATTGTAAAATCACTGTTGCTGACGTCACAAGCATCCATGAACTACGGTTACCGCTTACCATCGGGCGGGCCGTATTCCTGTTTGCCACCATCATTGCATTATTTAAAAAAACTTTATGATATCGGAAAAAAACAGACATTTCTCTTGCTAAGTTTATGACAATTGTCACAAGAACACTATTACAATTGTCACGAAATTCCGACATATAACTCATTACCTGTCAAGAATAACCTACAATTAGCCCCATGCGTGATTTTATTTTAATTTTTCAAATCATTATTTACATCGTTTGAACACCGGAAAATATAAAAATTCTTTTATAAAGTTTCCCATTATTTTATAAAGAAATATTTAAAATGTTGAATAATTTTGAGCGGTTGAAACGCTCATAATTTTTGGCGCGAATTCTTGATGACGCGATGACGTCACGCGTTGGACTCGTGAACTAACTGACGTTTGTTATTATTTACTGTTCTATGAAACTTATGCAAGCAACTCCGCTCTTTCTGTGTTTATTCGTTGTATTGTTGTTAATAACATGGAAGAACCTAAAAAAAAACATTTTATACTTCTAATAGGTATTGTTTAGTACCAATGTGTAGAAACACTACCATGAATGCATCCGAGAAAACATTTTTTGATGTGCCAAGAGATGCGAAAGGACGCAAACGATGGTGTAAACTTATGAAAAGAGGAAAACTAAACCCCAAAACTACTTTTCATTGTTGTAAAATTACAACAATGTTGATACATACATGCTCATAAAACGTTACTCGTCCTTTGCGTTTTCAAAGCAAAATTTATGTATATATATATACATACACAGTTTATAGGTTATTTATTATGGTAACTATACATTTGCTATCACTTTGAGCTTTACACACACACACAGTAAAATTCATTATATTATTGTATTTACCTTTTAGCTTTCTTTCCTTTCATCTCAGCGGAAACGAAATTTTTATTGTTGGCGAAATATGCAGACATCATCAAAGCATCTACATATGTGTGGTAGATTGTCCGATTGCGCTTTGACAAACCCGCTGTCCGTCATCGTCTCGGTGGCGTCGTTTTCTTTGATAGAGTCTGGCTACTGAAATTTTACCTAAATTATTGGCGGGAAATTCAAAAAATCTTGGGCTGGTCACACTTTGCTTAGTAGGAATTATAGTTTTGATACTAGATAATATTTTTGGTATTCTGTGCACAAGTAAGGTACCTATGGAAATAAGCTAAATAAAAGTTTACGTGCACTCAAAGTCAGCTTACATAATTTCTACCACTATTTAAAGTACAGTCAACAACAAACACATATGTTTACGTTCCAATATTTAGATTTTATAGATATTTTTCAGAACTTTTAGTTTATCCGTTTTTTTATACACTTGTCCTATTTATGAGATTCAGGCATTAATAAATTCACGTACTTAATCAAAGTAATAGGCAAATGTTAGAACTAGTACTTAAAGTATCAAAATATTTATAGAGCAACAACCTCCTAATTTGTTTACATTTGGTTAGGAGTTGTAAACATTGCAGTTTTTCGTTATACAACGCTACACGTCGACTTCGCACATTGTCGTAATTATTTACGAGCTTAAATAATAGTTTGCGAACATCACTCAGTATGGAAATTATTAATATTATTAACAATAAACCCCTTATAAACCGCAAACAATTTGAATGAATGACATAAATTGACAACTCACTTTTAGCTTTTTTTTAAATCATAGACAATTGGTGATACAACAACGAAATATCTGTCAACAATTTTTGGCTAGCCAGACTCTAAATACTTATATTTTCTATTTCACTTAAATTTCCACCGCTTTGTTGTTTGGATATTTTGCATTGATAAAATTGAAATGGCGCGCTTTGAGTATCCCGCGCGCATGACAATGACATATTAGATGACAGCACTAACCATTCAGATACATACTTACAAAGTTTCATGGTCATAAAAATTATTATTATAGCTGGTCAAGCAAATAAATCTTGTCAGTAAAAAAAGGCGCAAAATTCAATTTTTCTATGGGACGATATCCCTTCGCGCCTACATTTTTCAAATTTGCCGCCTTTTTCTGCCAAGATCTGCTTGACCATGTTTGAAAGATATCTTTATTATTCATGTTTTCAGAAATATCACATGCAGTGTATTTAGGGTTGCCAACCGTACTATATTAAATAGTATTGTACTATATTTTGGCTCTCTGTACTATATACTTTTGGAAAAATATATAGTACGCTAAAATACTATATTTCCGATTAAACGTATATTACACTCATATTTAGTATTTTATCTAAAGTACTATATTTTTTTGAAATGTACTATATTTTTGATGCCTTATTCTGGAAAATACCATATTCCACCAAAAAAAAGTTGGCAACCCTAAGTGTATTGGATCTAATATGGGGTCACATGCTTAATGCACAAAACAGATAGGTACAGAAATCAACCTACATACAAAGCGCGCTCGAGCAACGCACACATAGACACTGCTCACGGACTCGATATCTCGGACCTGTTGGGACCAGTGCGAGCGCGAGTGCCATCCGCTTGAGACACGCGTCTGTGAACTTTTTTGTGCAATAATGGAGAAACAAAACAAAAAGTTATTATAACTGTACAGTGGACGGTTGTTTAAATTCAACATTAAACGGTGAATTGTCGTTTTTTAAGCTACCAGTGGTTTCAGAGAGAATGCGTATGCGAATTTATTACATTGTACATGAGAATGCGAATTTATTACACTTAAAAATATAATAATCGTGTATTTCGCCAATCTCGGAATCATCGCAAGATATTTTCTGTGGCAAATTTGTAATATAAAAATGACATTAAAATTAAAATACCTATTTGAGTTATTAATGTTATTATTAATTTATATTTCCATTCTTCCCGTTTCATCCTCAACAATAAATCAAACAACTAAATACGATATACGATACGATAGATACGAGTGCCACTACCACGATAGTTTTTTGTGCATAAGTCATAGTTCGCAACAATCGCAACCCTAGAGCGACCGCCGAGCGTAGGTATGAAAAGTAAAGTACATACATGTGATTGACTTCTGTACTTATCTATTTTGTGCTTAATGCGTAAATAAAATGACACTAAACTCAACGAGTGACGTCACGTGACGTTTCGACCAATGGCGTTGCGTTTCGTTCACTAGCTTTTCGCGGGCATATTTTTTACTTTTTATTTATTATTTTAAACAATTAAATGATAATTTAATAACGGAAATGCATTTGTAACATGATATAATAGTAACAATCATCCGAATAAAAAATATTTGATTGAAATTTAAACTTCATGCATGAAGCCAATTCTTCTAAATCTTTGACAATTGTCAGAAACTTCGCAGGAGAAATATCTGTTTTTTTCCGATATAATATATTTTTTTTAAAAATGCAATGATGGTGGCAAACAGGAATACGGCCCGCCCGATGATAAGTGGTAATCGTAGCCCATGGATGCCTGTGACGTCAGCAATAGTGATTTTACAATTCGTCGCACCTGTCAGCGATGTGAAATTGGGGCCAGCTCATTAATAAATTAAATGTCCGCGTTTTTTTCTCAAATTGCTAGTTAGCACGAGTTATTGCCGTTCGGAACTGTTTATATTTTCAGAAAGTTTATTAGGTATCAAGAACATGTTTTCACAGACGTTTGAATTGCTAATAATCGTGCTAATAATTCGCTTTTCAGCTTTGATCAACTTGATTGACGAAATTTTAAACAGTCTATTTTTTTAAATATATTTTGGAAAGATAAGTTTATTGTCCGCGAACGTCGTAAATGTACACAAATATTTCATTCACCGCTATAAATAACGGCTTAATTTATCTTTGAATTGTTAAAACAATCAAACAATCTTACAAAACCCGTCGGTTGACACTTGACGATAAATTGATGTTAATTGGCCTACCCCAGCCCGAGTAATCTCAGGAACGCTCCTCCGCCACTTCAAACTCGCAAATGTCTATTTCTAAACGCTAATTAATCTACACACAACATTATTGCTCTTGGCATAATAGATCGATTCCAAAGTCTTAAACGAAACGGAACGCAATTAAAAAACATATAAGTCACCGGATATTCAGTTTTTACAACTTTTTAAAACGTTTTAAAGTCAAACGACGCTCATTAAATCATATTGAAACTGAAATACAACCCGTTTTAACCTGGTTTTAACATATGTTCTTTGAAATTTCTTTAACGATCGCGAGATCTAATAAATCGTCTCCACATTCATTCTGACCGTTCCCAACAAAAGCAAATCACTTGTAAAATTAGAAATCACACAATCTTCAACCTTGTTTCTTAACCATAGAGTACAGCGACATATTTTTTTCTGCATCGTGAGGTTGGCACGATGTGTATTTTGGCGGGATAATTAGGATGCGTTCACGTTAAACGGCGGCGCTCGATCCAAGATGGCGCTGTCGGTAGTCGAATGACATAGTGATTTATTGCCCCTAATTACTCAAGGAGAGGTGTTTATTGAAAATAACTGCGCGGCGACGACACGCCGTGTCCGTCCTGTCTGCCCGGAGTTAGTAATTGGTCGGGACAATAATAACGTTTGTAATGATCTCTCAAACGGTTCCTAATTTAAAGGAAAAAGAAAGAGAATGCTGAAGAGAAAGCTTTCAGCTGTAAATAAACAGAGAAAGGACTTCACTTGGCAATTAAAGATCTTAAGAAACTAATACTCTACACATCACTGCTTTCTGTCAGCTTTAGTGTAGGCCTCTATCCTCTTTCCGCCCATACGTCAAACCTTGCCAAGCAAAATGAAATTTTATTTTGTCAACACAAAGTTCAAATTAGAATGGAACAGTAGAACTTTTTATAGGTCTCTGGGCGACTAGAAGCTATAGAATAACATGATTATCGCGAATATCGCGATAGTATCTCGCGGCGAGACAGCCGAGACAGGGCTACCAGTATTTTTCTAAATATGCTAATAAAAGAGGGACTTATTTAATCGCTATGTCTATAAAATAAAACTATACCCTATCGTCGTCACCCACCCACCCTTGGTCAGCAACTGTGATGAATCAAAGTCCTTCGTACAATCAATTACCTTTATTTTACTCTAAGTTTTTACTTAAACACTTTCGACATTCTTAATTTAACAAGCAGTAAGCCTTCCTACTCAATGTTACCGGTTCAAGCACCAGAACGAGAATGCCCCTTCCATCCCATGGTAAGTTACATTTATACTTTTCCATCATTTGAATTGGCGGGTAGGAGAGAGGGTCATTTTCGCGACTACCGACAGATTAATTAACAAATATTCGGGTAAACACAAATCAGATTTCTAATCACTACCCACTGAATGCCATAAGTTTAACATAACTCACATAAAATAATTATAATTTATTCTTGAAATCTTATGAAATATCACACAACTTAAATTTAAGACAGTAAGGATGGCTTTTCTACAAAAATAAGCATCAAACACCTATTACTATTACTACTTTTCAGAACCCATCATTGTGAGTTCCTAACGTACAATAAGAAATTAAGGTCTAAATTTAGTTACTTGCTTTAAAAAAATCTGAATAATGATTAATGAGCGCAGGTATTCATTGGCAACAATTTTCTGTAAAGTGTTAACTCGTTGACATTTTCACGAAAAAGACATTGGGTTGGTTGGCTTGAAGTCAAAAGCCTAGTCCGAAATAGTCTTTCCGACAGAAAAATACTGGTCCACATTGGACGTTAGTTGGGATATACCCACTGAGGGTTCCGTACTTTTTAGTATTTGTTGTTATAGCGGCAACATAAATACATCATCTGTGAAAATTTCAACTGTCTAGCTATCACTGTTCGTGAGATACAGCTTGGTGACAGACGGACGGACGGACAGCGGAGTCTTAGTAATAGGGTCCCGTTTTACCATTTGGGTACGGAACCCTAAAAAGCAAGGATTAATAGAACTAATTTGTTCGCAGGCTCCTCCAGAGGCAAGCGCGCGCGCACCGCATTCAGCGCGCAGCAGATCAAGAGTCTAGAGGCAGAGTTCGAGAAAAACCGGTACCTGTCCGTCGCGGCTCGCGGACGTCTGGCGAGGCAGTTACGGCTGACAGAGACGCAGGTATTTGCATTCGATCTCTTCTCCTTCATTTTCAGCGAGTATTTGTCCACTGTTGCATACGCCTATTCAATGTCTCTCCATCAAGCAGCCCGATTTGCTGCTTCTCTCCTCCAGAGGGCCTGCAATCTTAATGTCATCCTCTTATCTGGTTGGAGATCTGTGGTCCGGTCTGGAATGAGGCGTCCACGCGGGTAAGTAATAGAACGTATACAAACCTATAATATATTGCTCAGAATATATAAATTCAATTAGTATAATTTTGAATGGCATAACGTGCAATTAGTATAACGTGCGATACGTATAACAATGAATTCTATAATTTTATATTGTATAATGTACTTTACATATAATATCGTTTATGATAAGTAGGAAAATGTATAACATTGAAATAATATAATATACAAAACGAATATCACACAATAAATATAAGAGATGCAATTACGACTATAGCATGGATAGTAAAGTTGCTCCATAAAATGTTTTTCTAATTATGTGTGGGTAAGAAGAGAAATTATATTCACTCTTAAATTTTTTTTGTATTGTTGGACTATTACCGGGTTGATGATGAAAACTATTACTTGTACCAATATTTAACTTTATTCATTTGTTACAAACATAATAACAATTAATTTACAATAAATTATTCAAGACGTCTTCACTCTAACTTGTCCGTACTCGAACTGGCCACTTGTCACTGAGGTACCCACCTTTTATAATAATTCAACATGGCGGGAACCAGTGACAAGTATGAGTCAATTGATACTCTTTTATAAATTAATCATAACCAAAAGTAAGAATGATCAAAATATAAGCTATTAATAAATAATGATCCTTACAGCTCGGCCATCCTGTTCGAGGCGAGACCCTTCGCCAAACCTTAATATAAAATAGTTAAAATGATAAAAACAAAAGACAAATTTATGAAAATAATGAATTAAATTAAAATGTATACATTAAAACAAACCAAGATTCACTGATCCAATATTACTATGTAAATGATATTTATACACATAATATGCATATTAAATAATAATAAGTAACAAGAGAAAATAAAATTACAAACATGTAATACTCATGTGCACTCATGATTGCACGATATCTACTATTAATAGGATTATAATTATAATGTGTATTATCGTTAATTATTAGGCATTAATAAAATGATAATTAATGATAATTAGGAAATAGGTGGCCATTACCAAAACATAATACATATTATTAATCGTTCAAATTATGGTTTTCGAAGAATTTTCACAAGTCTGTTATCAAGGTTGAAGAAACTATGTCATCATAGAAACGAATAAATTTAATTAGTTCGACCTGCAGAAACATAATAAAATATTAAACAACAGAAAATTCATTATGTAATAGTAAGATTACGCAATCTAGCATTATTAAATTTTCTTTAACACTTGTTGAATTTCAATAACTATGCTCAAGAAATATAATATACGTACACAACACCATTCACCTTCACACGTAAATATTCAAACCGCTATACACGGATCACTTCACCAACAGAAGATAGTTGCGTCACCGCGGGTTGCGCCGTCTGCCTAATCGACGCCACGTTCTCATTAACTGCAATGGTGCCACCGACCACGCAAGCTCTGCCCACTGCGATAGTGCCGTCGACACATCTGAAGCTGTCCACGATGCAGATGCCACCAACCACGCTGATGCTGCGTAACACGGGGCACCGGATCTCGCGCCGCTACTAGCCACAGCTTCGCTTGCCATGATGCCAGCATTCTAAGACTCTGCGGTGTAGTCAACGATCGTATTTCTGCGTAGAAGCACCTTAGTTCTGCTAAGGAACAAGAATGTCATCACCCTGGCCATCTCACCTAGGCACTCCTGGGTCGGAAGTGATTCCACACCCCGACCCTCTTACCTGGGCACTCCTGGGTGGTAATGGAATACCAAACCCTGGCCCTTTCACCTGGACGCTCCTGGGTCGTTCTGAAACTTTTAAGACTTTCTTTAGATATATGAAATTAACACTTCCTTTTTTTTTAATTATTATTGAATGCATAAGACTCGTGGTTTTATTTCATTGATTTATTTTATTATTATTCATCTTTATATTTTAATCGTTATATCGATTTAAGCATGTTATGATTTTATTTTTCACGTTTCAAATATTTTAGTACATAAACGACATAACTACCAAATATTGTACCTGATTTGTATTAATTATTATAATATTTGCAATTAAAATAGTCCATAGATCACTATATCATGTATTGCGCAGTAAAGTTTAATAATGAAAATAAGACATAAGTGTCACATCTCTATAAAGAATGCATGGTTCTGATTTTATATCTTCGGGCCCAGCCCGTAGTTGACATGAATGCAATCATAATTATGCCGAGATATAAAAACATCTTGATAAAAATAATACAAGTGACAGATTATGTTTTTTTTTTTTTGTTTGGGCTACTGATTATCTGATGATATAATATGTTGATTTAAATTAACACGTTTTAATTTCATAAACGTAATAAACACAAGTGCACACGATTAAGTGAAGTTTCAGTATAAGGTTATATGAAAATTTCCATTTAATTAAACTTCTGATATTACTTCGAACGTTACCTGTTGCCAACGATTGTTTTTATTTTTAAGATATTTATGACTGAACCCGTTTGAAGTTTAATTGATAAGAAATTAATCTTATTTTGGAGGTAGTTTTATTGTCCTTTAACCTGCTATTATTAACAGTAAAAGTTTTATATTTTATATGAATGCGACCAACTAATCCTCATTTGAACTATTTACACGCCTTAGGTCATAAATATAGCCATTAAAGATCCATCAAGTAGGTATAAGAACATAAACTAAGTAGCCGTTAGGTTTTGTAAATTTGAATGAACGAATGAATAATTTTATCACAGAAGTTCATAACTTCATTACGAGAACAAATTCCTTATCACATAAAATGGATTTAAACATCAGACATAAACTAGTCAATTGATTATTCCATATGAATGATGAATATCTACATTGTGATTTATTTTTAAAAGCATTTGGTTATTATAACAGTCTTAGCGAATCTAGATCGAATAATATTCATGTTACCAAGTGACTAAGAAATATTATGTTTGTTTTTTTTCAACAGGTTTTATTAGCTCAATAGTGGGACCGGATTTTTGCACTAAAAGTTTTGATAATTCTAAAGTTGAAAAAGTGATACTTATCTGATATAGGACATATTTTTAAGCATATATGCTATATATGATGAAAAGTTAGAACGAGCGTTAGATATAAATTAGGTATTTATATATTTTTAGTAATGATTTTTTAATATTGAATTAAAGTGCAATGTTTAAGTTCCATTGTTTATAATATGTATGGCGCTTTATAATGTAAAATTATTAGAAATTTTTTTAACGTGCTTCTTCGTCAAACTACAATTAGCTTATTATTTTGTCGATATTGAATTAAAGTTTAATAAATCCACAACAACATATCTAAATTTATAAGTTAATAGGCAAGCTAAAAAGCTAGAAGAATAAGATATATGCTTTAGAATTAATATGCGTTTTTTGTCCTATAAGATCTAATATTGAATTAGAGTCTGTAAAAATAAGTCTATTACTATAAAATAATATACGCAGCCATATTATGGAAAGTAAGAAATTTCTGTGTGTAGCTTGCATTGTAATAGTAAAATCTAGTTAAAAAGGCGCGAAATTCATACATACGCCGCGCTGGTCCGTCAGTCGCCGGCGCGGCGCTCGACAGCCTATCATAGCCTACCTATACCTCGCCCCTCGCCCCACCTCCCGCTCAGTAACACTGTCTGTCTTTTCTTATCATTCATTTGTTTGTTTACCGTGCACATATATAAATTAGATGCGGACATTACGTGAAATTAAAATATCTTATTAAGTAAAAATACCTACAGCTGGTCAATCAGATCTTGTCAGTAGAAAGAGGCGGCAAATTTGAAAAATGTAGGCGCGAAGGGATATCGTTCTATAGAAAATTTGAATTTCGCGCCTTTTTTTAGTGACAAGATTTGCTTGACCAGCTATATTTAATTATCTTGACTTATATTGTAATAAAAATGTACAAGATATTCACAACTATTTTTTACTATACATAGTTTGTCAAAGGACTGTCTGTCTCATTTCAAACATAGACAGGGAGAATGATCATACTATCTTTGACTTACACTAGTACTAGCACCCGAAAGAAAAGGATGAATATAGTTTTTTGTTTTTATTTACTGACAAATTGGTTTGACAAACTGTACCTATTTCTGGTTCCTATGGTCACAAGGGCCCAACGTTTTCTGTTCTCTTTCACGACGCAGCAACTAGTATCATTTCTCTCTCCTCGCTCTTTTAAAATGCCGTTTGTCAAAAAAGGACAACCATACTGTTGACAAGGTGGACTTCAAATCAAGTGTTGCCTTTCTTGATGCGCCCAGGCTGTGTATGTGTGCGTAAAAGCGTATATGTGTGCTCTTTTAGGGATGTGAAAAGTCGATTTTAATCATGTTATATATCGATAAACGCTACACAGCGGAACGAAATAGCGATTAATTGAAGCTTCAATATCTTCGTTAAACATAAACATAATTGAAATGCTAATGGATAATGAATATCATCATCATCATCATCATTTCAGCCTATATACGTCCCACTGCTGAGCACAGGCCTCCTCTCATGCGCGAGAGGGCTTGGGCTATAGTCCCCACGCTAGCCCAATGCGGATTGGGGACTTCACATACACCTTTAAATTTCTTCGCAGATGTATGCAGGTTTCCTCACGATATAAATATATTATAATATAATTCAATTATTATAATATAATATATTAGATATTTGAATATATTATAATATAATTCAATTATTGCGGAACACCTATTTTAGGAGGTATTTATGTATTTTAATTAAATATCTGAACTTTCCCTTGGTTCCCTGCTGGAGCGTGACTATAAAATTGTGATCTGATAACCACAATAAAGAATAAAAGCGTTTTTGGTCATTTTAGGTATCGACCTAAAAGTTAGTTAGTAAGTTAGAAATGTCGATAGTTTATCGATATGACTTTATCGACATGGCTACAGCAACGTGGGCCTCATTGTTAATCGTACACTAAACAAAAGTGGCAACACTGACAGCTCGCTGAGACACCGTCTTTATATATTATTAAGTCTATGTATTGTCATGCCTTTACCCACAGAGGGGTTCTTGCATAATAGGAAATCAAAGTAAAGGAAAACCTAAAATAAGTGTCTACCTATAGTTCGTTTTATTTAGCATTAGAAAGAACTTGAAAGAAGGTAAGCGATTTTGACGTGTCTTTTAATTGAGAAACGCTTTTTAAAAATCAAGAACTGTTACTTATGAAAGCAGAAGAATATAAATGATCGTATTAGATTCATAATCGTTACATGTTTGCCGTAACTTATTTTTGGAATGTGTTTTTCAATTAAGAGACGCATAAAGTTTGTTTACCGAAAAACGAAACGAACTATAGTTATTTAAAATATTTTTGAACACTAATATATGTAGAAAATAAAGAAAACTTAGATTCACATTCATATGCCTCTATATTAAATTGTAAGTACTTAGGTAAACTAATGTCATCATTCAAATACAAAAAAAAACATTCCAACCTTAATTTGTAAAAATTGATGCAAGAAATAAAAGGCTTTTTTATTTTTTTTTTTTATTTTGTATTATTGTCATGTCCTGTCCTATTCAACGTCAATATCATAATATGTATATTATAAACCAACCGCTCAATATTACACGGTATACATCCTGAATATACAATAAGGTAAGTGGCCTCACTTACCTTATTGTATATTCCGTGTGGGCCGTATATGCCTATATACAGCCCACCTTAAATTAAATGGTTTTTTTTTAATAAACAGGAAGTATGAAAAACTCACTCAAATAGGTTTCTCATTTATTTAAGTTTCTTCATTATACCAAAATAGCTATAAAAATATTACGATACTCTTGGAAAATATACCTTTTATAAAAGTCCTATTATGGGCCTTATTGAACACTACCAGTGTATTACTTAATCCCGCAAAAAATAATCATTTTGACAGTAGGTAATAACAGATTTTATTGTTTTTAACTTAAGAGTTATACTTATACAAATAACAATATTTGATACTTCATAACAGGAGGATTTATTTATAATAAGTGAAAGTAATTATTTTGGGTCTTAATAACTAAAGATATAAAAATTGTCTAGTTTACGCGAAAATAGTAGGTAACTAAACATAAATCTTTATTAGTTACAGTAGTCTCATCTTTTAACATCTGGGGGCACGGCAGTGCCCCCGCCAAGACGAGAAAAGCGCAAGGGCACTATCTACCTTTTCTCGAAGCGCTTCGTCGTTTTTTGGAACCCTCATAACTTGGGGTTGGATTATACCAGATAAACAAATTTCTCGGACTTATTAAGCATTTCAATTGGGTAGGTAAAGTTTTTTGAAGATAGGCAAATTATATTTTTTCCCGATAGTATTCATTATAGCGATCACGGAAATGCAGCTCTTTTATTTTTATATTATTTTATTGATTAAATATAATTTTTTAAATGATCGATATGACGTTTGTGAGGTGAAATGGCAGATTCGAGTAATTAATTCCTTTGCCGTAGTAAATGGGACGAGATAGAAAAAAAATCGATGTCAACTGTCAGTGTCATTCTTGGAAAATAACTTGCAAATAATTGGAAAATAATGGTCGGACGAAACATTTGTGTTTTCATGTAATTGGATGTCGGTGTGATTTCTAGAATAAGTATTTTTAACGTCCCTAGCACGCTCAACACGGATATTTTGATAATGATAACGATTGCTTTCGACTACTTGGCACTGCTTCTTGGAGAACATTTTCATTAACGCCTTCACCACGACTCTTGGACTGCTACACGAGTCATTTTGGATCTCAGTATCAACACAATAGATGGAGACGATCCCGGAAACGTTCGAATGGAAATAGAATATTACAGAGATGAACTCAAAGTGCGTCGTACCGTCTACAAGACAGTACAGACGTTACTTTCCAAATTCAGCGTATTTGAGCACACCAAAGTCTTTAACAGCGATTCGGTGCCAAGCTTTGAAGATATATTGGCCAAAATGGTAACTTATACGTTTGTGAGGACTATATAAACGTGATTGTTGTATTATACATACATAATGATTAAGATTGTAATAGTCTTATAACTAGGTCGTTATTGGCTATTATATATGGGCTCGGCAAGGTGTTCACAATATCTGAACACGCACGCCCTGATAATAGAGGCGTGTTCAGATATTTATGAGCACCCTAGCTGCACCAATATATCTGATGGCGACTGTACTTTAGAAAACTTATAATATAAATCCAAAATAATATAATATAAATCCAGTAAATTCCGTTTCGTTTTATTTTATAAATCCACAAATTATTATCCTTAAGCATTAACATTACAACAGTATATAGGATCACGCTGTGTGGCGTGCCCTTGAAGAGAGTTGAAAGGTTCAAATATGGTCAATATGGATAAGTATGTCTGTAGGGTAAATGTGCTTCACGTTGGGGCCTGTTTACATATTGATTAGTGTTGATTGCGGGTTTAATACATTTGCCACTATACACAAGTAGCAAGTGTATCAACTCGCAAAAATACTACATTTTTGCTTCCATTGAGGTATACATAGTAAGCACTATTCTCAAATTATGTGAGGAAATAAAACAAATTCAATTTAGTAAAGCGTATTTAATAGGGGTAAAGTGACGCGAATACAATTAAAAAAACAACGCATATTCTTAGTTTATATTAAATGTAGATGGCTTTTTAGTTTTCACTTGGTCACAGAAATACGCTAAAAACCACTTTCAGAGTAGGTGTTTCTTGCGTTTTGGCTGTCCTTCTTGTGTCCTTCCACAGCATGAGCATGTCGTAAGTCCTGTTGTATTTGTCCCTGGACTTAGCAGGAAGCTAGTTATTCATTATTAAGTTTGCTTCTGCTTTCAAATGAGGCGGTGTGCCGTCTATTCCAGGTCGTTTTCGTCACTTGAACTCATTTTGTTTATTACGAGTATTAAAATAACAAGCGGTAACTTATTGAGTATTGCACAACGAATAAACTTTGCCGCCTTTTATTTGCATATTTTTTAAAATTATATTACCATAGATACTAAGCATACGGTACGCGCATGCGTCAATCCGCGCGCACCGCGCAGCGCCCTTTCGCGGTGCTAAAGCGGTGTCCAGACGGGACTGATAAAATCGGTCGATTTGATCAGAAATGAAATTGGCGTCAATCTCCAATTTTAGATTTATGGTGATATTAGAGACATTTAAATTGAAAAAATGCCCCATAACGAAAATACTAGCCTCACAAATTGGTGTTCTTGTGTCCGCACCTCATTTTATCGGTCATTATCGGCGGTTGAATTCGGCGAGCCAAATTGGCGTTTGCGTCCGTACGTCCCGATTCGATCGGGCAATTTAATCAGATTGGCGAAAAATTGACTAATCTGGATACGCCTTAAGCAACATCGAGTTCACGATAATTTGACATATAATAATAATAGATTTTTAGCATAAGTTGCATTTCATAAAACTTAACCCAAATCATTTGTACATTTTCAAGTCAAAGATAAAGACATGTTGGTTTTAAAATTTTAATAAGTATAGACCATAACATTGTCATGATCTTGTAACATTGTTAAAATAAGAGAGTCTCCCATTTACATTATATTGCATTTTTTATAAAATGTCTTTAGATTCTCGGGATATCTTGGTCCTAATTCGATTGCTCTTTTTTATGGAAATAATTATATCCTTCAGATTCACAGGATGCTCGAGGCTTAGCCGAATAACACTGCAAGGAAGTATGTCATGGCTCAATGATTCTAATTAGCCATCAGTATAATACCGCCAATGAATGTTTACATCCACCTGAAAATAAGAACAACATTCATAAAATGAGGATAACCACACAAAACTAACAGATGGTTGAAATTGTTAGAAAAAATTAGACCGATTTCTTGTTTACGAACTTAACAGCTCATGGCAATTTAATAATAAAAATCAAAACACAAGTGAAGATAGTTTTATGTACCTATGTATTTCACGGATACGTACTCCTGTACGGCCATTGCTCCTCTAATTCAACGGCATTGTGCTTATCACTGTTATGATAATAATTTCAAATTTGTAGAATCTGCTCGCAATCTCGTATGAACTCGCTTATTTTTCTTGCAAAACTCTGTCCAAGGGTCAGCGCAGGGGCCGTCGTGTAGGGGTGGGGAAGAAAACGTTGTCCAATAATTATGCAGTGCCAAGTTATCGAAAGTAAATTCAATCTTTGTCCAAATACGCGCAGATGTCGTGGGGAATCAGAAGTCCGTGGGTCGTGCTGAGGTCGTCGAAAATCTCAATGATAACATTAATAGCAATTCGCAAGGTAACATGAGGCTTGTCCGTTATTTTTCGGGAATGAGAGCTAAGTGACACTGACAGTTGACATCGTTTTTTTTTCTATCTCGCACCATTTACGACGCGCAAAGGAATTATTGGGATCTGCCATTCCACCTCACAAACGTCATATCGATCATTTAAAAAATTATATTTAATCAATAAAATGAAATAAAAATAAAAGAGCTGCATTTCCGTGATTGCTATAATGAATACTATCGGAAAAAAATATAATTTGCCTATCTTCAAAAAACTTTACCTACCCAATTGCATAGCTCTTATACTTTAGATTTTATTCATATCTAAAAACTTCGATTTCGTCACTGACTCACTCACTTGATGATCATCAATACCGGGTACTTCCTAAAGTCCTCTAAGAAGCTGAAATTTGGTATGTAAGATAGTTTTAGTACACAAACAACAAATAAATTAAAAAAAAAATTATCCCTAAGGGGATGAAGATGGGGTTTAATTTTGTATGGGAAATCAATAATCGCTGAACCGATTTAGTTGAAATTTGGTATGTAGATAGGTATTGTTATGGGGAAGGATATAGAATAGATTTCAACCTCAAAGTTTACCCTTACGGGGTGAAGGCAGATTTCAACCCCAAAGTTTACCCTTACGGGGTGAAGGGTTTATATGGGGAATCAGTAAGAAGTACATTGTGTAACAGATGCCCCCAGATACTTATTTCAGGATTTTTAATAGTAAATCACCCCCAACCCTTTAAATTTGGATGATGGAAGATTGTCATAAATAACTTACAAAAAGAAGTGAAATCCCATCAAAAACATTTTGATGTAAAATGTTGCCCAAACGAAACCATAAGGCTCGCACTGTCAAAAAGTTATCAGATCTCTTGCCAAGCTTCTAACTCTACAAGCCCTCTAACTTTACTAGCTCTACACCAAAAGTGTGTGGCTTGGCCGTTTCGTTTCTACAAGAACTATTGTATGTAAGTATAATACAAAAATCGCCCAAATGCGAGTCGCACTCGCGTTCCAAGGGTTCTGTACATTACACAATTTTTAACAATATATTTTTTTTAGAGAAAAGTGAGTAAAATGTCTTTAAAAAACCCGTAGGGATCGGAAAACTAGGTACTTAAGTCCGACTCACGCTTGACTGCACATTTCTAATAGGTTTTCCTGTCATCTATAGGAAAAGAGCTAATATGTGTATTTTTTCATAATTTTAGACCCAGTAGTTTCGGAGATAAGGGGGTGGGGGGGGGGAAAGGTCATTTTTTGCGTATTTTCTTAAATAGCTTCTAAGCTATTTATTTTAAAATTATGAAAAAATATATCTGAGATTCTTACAATGAGCCCCTTCATTTGATATATATATATGTCGGAGCCTGACACCAGAAAGACGTATTGCAGCGTTATAGTTCTTTATTTTAGACGCCTGTATAAAATCGATTAGCAATGTTGAGCTACGTATTATTTGATTGTAACAAAATAAATAAAGTTGTGTAGAGAGTAACGCCGTCTATTGGCGAATTGTTGAAATAAAGTTGCGTAGAGTAACGCCATCTATTGGCGTATTGTTGAACTAAGATGACAGGTAGAAGGCTTTGGAACGTCGAGAGGTTTTTCTCGAGTGAGCGTAGGCACGAGTGGCATTTTTGTCGGTATGTTGGTAGACTGGTCGAGCAGGTTTGCCAACTTGACTTGAAGCGGGAGCAGGGTGGCTCCGCCGCTGGTAGTTCTTCTTGATCTGACCGCGCTAGAGATCGGACGTTATCGTTAGCCATATCTCGTGCCTAACTCGCTACGTTCCTGAAGGCTTATACCTGAAGGATTATTCTGATAGCTTATAGAATCTAGCGTTGTAGCGCCATTTAGCTAAGTGTTTTATTTCAAGTGTTATTTTGGTTTCTTATGTTTCATTAGTAGCTTACTTTTGTGAAATAAAGAAAGGATGTGTTATGTGTTGTTTTAACTTGTTTTGAAAAGATTTGTCCCTCTGAGTTCGTTGCCGGTCCCATATCTAAATCTTCTTAGGTCAGATGTCTAGGGTTGTAGCCGGCCTAGTTTGAATTGAATAAAGATTTTAACGGTTTTATGTGATCTTTTTTATTTTTTAAATTCTTTGAAGTAAAAATAGCAATTAGTTCTTTTAACATTTAGTACTGAAATATAGTAGGCACTAGTATGGTTAACGAATCCGAATGTTTAATTTCGTGCACTGGTAGCAATGGTAGGTATTGGTTTAGCTGTGAAGTAATACATCGAGATGCTACCCCACGCGCCCACCGCCTTTATGACCGTCGGTATTCGAAATATATATTTTAATTTATTGAACAATAAGCTAAATAAAGTACATTATTATTACAAGACCCATCGTGGGCAAAACCTTGAGGAGGTTTGTATGCCGATGGGGAGTTCGTGACAATATACATATCTATCTTATACTAATTAAAATTCTAACAAAATTCTCTTATATTAATTCTTATTCTAATTCTCTTATATTAATTATAACAAGATATAGTTTTTTTTTCTATTTATCATTCATCTCAAAAGTGACCCCTTTATTTGAATTTCTATTATTTACTTTACATGTATGTCCTTGGGCTATAGACTTACATGTGTATACTAAATTTCAACTTATTGGTGCAGTAGTTGCGGAGCAAATAGGCTGTGACAGACGGACAGCCAGACACACGAGTGATCCTATAAGGGTTCAGTATTTTTCCTTTTGAGGTACGGAACCCTAAAAATAATGAATTTAATAAATTTTTCACCTTATGCCCATGTGGCGGTAGCGAAACAGCCAAGCCACATATTTTGACTAAGGTGTAGAGTTAGTGAAGTTAGGGCTTGTAGAGTTTGAAGCTTGTCTCGACAAGAGAGCTGACAACTTTGTGACAGTGCGAGTCTTATGGTTTCGTCTTAGCAACAAAATTTACATGAATATGTGTTTGGTGGGATATTTTTTTACAGTATAAATATTTATTCGTAACAGTAAGTATTATCTTTTAACATAATTTTTACAGTACATCTGGTGCTACATTACGACACCGGTGCTATAATAAGCACGTTAAAACACTCCCTTTGACCGTGTTTTAAAATTCGTCACTCGTTGCAAAATATCTATTTTTCGCAATTCTATCGTAAAAGAAAAGAAAACTAACGAAGAGGTTTTACGCATACGAGGGCCACACTGAAAGTTTTGCGTAACTTTTGAATAAAACCATTTATAACCATAATAATACATTTATTGCTTCTCAAAATGTTTCCCTTTACATTCTATGCACATATTCACTCGCTCGGACCATTTTTGGAAGCATGAGGCCCAATCACTTGACTGCATGTTTTCGACGTGGTGATGAAACGTAGTAACTGCCTTATCCGGGGTCTTAAATGTCAAACCCCAAATTAAATCCTTAATTTTGGGAAATAGATAGAAGTCACAGGGTGCAATGTCTGGATTATAATCCGTATAAGTGACATTTTCCACGTTTTCGTAATTAAAAAATGTTTTTGCCTTTATTGCGGTATCGGTGGACGCATTATTATGACGCAGGAGGATGCGGCTTCTCAGTCGTCTCTCGCGGTCTTTTTCAATGACTGTGGGCACACAAATGGTAGTGTACTACTCAGTATTTAACGTTCTTTTATTATTTAAAAGTACGGTACAAAAATGTCGCGTTTAAAAAAAACAGACGATCAAAATGTTTGGCAACGCTTTTGGCTTGTTGAACTTCTATGGGCCTCCTGTCACCTTCGAAAGACCCATTGACTGGACTAATGCCTTTTTTCCGGATCGTAGCAGTAAATCCAGGTTTCATCTCCTCTAACGATGTTATATACAGCATTTGAACTTCCTTGCTTATACTTACGCAGCATTTCTCGGCACCAGTCAAAAAGTACCTGTTTTTGGACTGAAGTTAATTCGTGAGGAATCCAAAGACAACAAGGCTTCCCGACTTTTAAATATTCTTGTAAAATCTTTTGTATTTGTCTCATACCTATCCCTAATTGTCCTCAAATTTCGTCATAGGTGATTTGTGGGTTTTCTTCAATGAGTCGTCTCACAGTAGCCACGTTTCCTTGAATGATCGCCGTGGACGGTCGACCTTCACGAAAATCATTATCTAGAATAATACTGTCTCTACTAAATTCACCATACCAACGCCTCACGATGCTCAGATGTGGTGCTTCAATCCCAAAAGCATTTTGAAGGCAAGCACTACACTCTTGCGGAGTAAGCGAACTTTTAAAATCATAACAAAATCATAGCTCTAAAAATATTTTCGCGTTAAAGCCACGTTCAACGCACTGACTTACTTTGACAAGCCATTAAAAACAAAAGACGATCGATTTGTCGCCAACATTTGTCACATTCCATAATCAAAAGCCTATATTTTTTTAAATATACAATTCATAATTTAAATGTTTACTAGTGGCCAGTAGTGCAAAACATTCAGTGTGGCCTATGTAGTAGGATAGAGGAGGAGTTTGTTAAGAACTATAGACAATAGAAGAGGAAGGATGCTTGGGCACCTGATACCACACGACGAATTTATCAAAAATATCATAGAAGGGAAAGTTGAAGCAAACAGGAAGAGGGGAAGACCAAGGAGAGCGTACATGGATCAAATAAAGGAAAAGATCAACGTCGTGTCGTATCGGGCTGTCAAAGAGAAGGCGGAGGACCGCCAAACATGGAAATTGCTCCACCGACAAGAGTCATACTCTTAAATATATGATGATGATCGTAAATACCTACCTATGTATTAACAAAAAAAAGTCACTTGTAATTAGTTACTGTCTTTAAAAAGTATAAGTGCCTCAATGTTATTAGACTTTTTGATTCTTTAAAACGTCTTTAGGTCAATAAAGCAAGTGAAAAATTATTAGAGTTAGACCAAGAAAAGTCTGCAGCAATTTTGACAGCCCACGCAGTGCAAGTGTTATTTATAAGTCATAATTTCATAGAAGTTTCTTCAAATCGACCTTATTAATAAGAAATTAAAAATATTGAAAATTGTCTTAAAATATTTTAATCTAATATTTCATCTCATACGTTCAATAAGGCCCGGGACTAGACCTTTTTACCTGCACTGACAGTGGGCCTTCTTAGCAACAAGTACAAATTCAGAATAATTGGGAATAATAGGGAGCAACTGTTATTTTTGAATGCTGGGCCTTGTTACCCGCCGGGCCTCATATGCCTGCACCTCACCTACCTTATTTATTTGTTTTACAAGGGGAAAAGTTGTTGATTAACCGCTCGTGCTAATATTGATACCCAAACAAGAGAAACATTTTTTTTTATTAAATAGGAGGCAAACGAGCAGACGGATCACCTGGTGGTTAGCGATTACCGCCGCCCATGGACACCCGCAACACCAGAAGGGTTGCAAGCGCGTTGCCGACCTTTAAGATGGGGGTCTTTGAAGGTTTGAAGGTCGTATCGGACAGTTCATTCCACAGTTTGGCTGTGCGAGGCAGGAAGCACATTCACAAATTCATTCATTCTAAAATTGAACCACGAGCGTAGCGAGTGGTTCGTAAAGTTGAACCTTGAGCGTAGTGAAGGTTTCAAGGGACGAAGGTTGAATAAAATTTTCACCACATCAGCTCGTAAAGGCCCTCTTGATTGTTCGAAACGGATAAGAAAAGTGGCATTTAATTTGATGCAAATTTTGAGTTGTTACCGTAGGTAAATTGGATCAGTTGGTTGGTAATATTGACTTTAAAATGATAAATATTGAATAACGTTAGTTTGAAATTGATTTTATGATAAAGTAAATATTATCGGAGATGATCGCTCTTAAAAAATATATGTCGCTAGTCATTTATAACCTAAAAGCGCCAAATTACGCAAAATTATATTGAAATGACACCTGTGTATTGAATTTGAAGAATACTTTAACAATGGTAGTTATCTGTATGACAATGCACCTAAAATAATTTTCAAATGTATCTATTATTTCTATACTTAACACGATAACGAATTCTACGTAAACGAAACCGCGGACAATCCCTAGTACATATAGAAATAAATAAGGGAAGGTAAGTTTCCACTAGTGTACTGTGTAAAATAACTATTTACCATTGATAATAATTTTATAAACGCTTTGCGTATTTTTAAGGGCACCGCGCTAACCGCTAGTCCGCGACCGTCGATCGCTGCCTCCTGCCACGGCGCACAGCGCGGCGCGCGCAAACGCCGCGCGTTTGAAATGTAACTTAATATAAGCTCGGAATGCATACTTACGTATCAGTATTTAGTGTCGCCGTGATTTTATATTTCTAATCTTTTGTGTGAGAAGTAAGATCTTTATTATGACCGTGTAATATTAACTCTACAAACTTTAATTCAATATTGGCTATACTGCTTAACGAGAAATCAATATCTAGACAAGCACATTGTCTACATTTCTAACTTTTTACATGTATACTAAGTTGATAGATAATATCGTAATTTTGCAATATCAGCTACTCTAATTCTGTATTTACATAATAATTCCTGTTTTTACGTTCACCAGAAAGCAGCTGTTCCAGATTTCTAAAAACCGAATATTGTGGATAAATTAAAGTGTTATTGAATATGTTAAAGTTTTTTGTAACTTTAATTTTATATTTACATAGTTATTTAGCAAAAATTGAAAATTTGAATATGGCCGAACGCACCACCTGAAATTTTCTAACTTTTTACATGAATGTTATTTAACATGCTTACAATAACATATCAAAAAAGAAAAAACTTTAATGTTATCAAAACCCATTTTTGTTCCACCGCTGGTCTATTATCTGAACCAACAAGTTTATTAATGTAGTTGATACCAAATATTTAATTTCCAGCTATAGTCGTGTTTTTTTTTCAGAAACAAGTCTAATAGGTATTACGGTGCATTTTGTCATCCTAATTCGTTATTGCTTCGGACATATCTAAAGAATTAATGATAATACTAATTAAATCATATTCGACAATTAATGCATGTAATTATGTATGTATGCTTGGAGTATGTTTATTATTAAAATTATTCTGGCTTTACGAAAATAAGACTTATTAATAAATTAATTCGTTAGTCACAAGGAAAATATTATTATTGTTATAATTCACGTATAAAACCCTGGACACAATAAAGTGTGGGTATATAGAATACAGTTTGTCTTGCATATTATTTATAATACCATTTTACTTTACTAGATCGAGATATTCGTAAATAATTAATGTGAGACAAATTAAGAACCGTTTGCTGAAGCCTCATTAAATAAAAACTATATATTTAATTTTTGTAACTTTATAACTTATATTGAAATATGTAAATTCACATATGCATAATAATCATGTATAATTGTCAAGCAATATTGAACAGTTTGACAGTATATTAAAAGCGAAGCACCTTATCAATTATTATTTGATATATAAAAGTTCATAATAATGTTGTACTATGATGATCGAAATAATGGAAAAATGACTTCCCGTGTAAATTTAAAAGCTTTACTTATGAATTAAACATAAGAACCTTTTATTTCTTTTGCAGAGAATTTACCGTATATTCCTCATTAATAACCATTGGTTTTATATATATTTTACATTATGAATGTCTAATCTCTATGGCTCACGCGCCCAGCTAAGTTCAAGTTAAACATTAAAACAACAGGTATCATTAAACTATGCGTGTATCGATTTCCATTACATGTAATTTTATATTTATGAACGAGCGATAATCGTTATTCCCTTTTATTAATCAAGTGTCGGTATCTAATTCCTTCGTCTCTTTTTTTTGTGAATATAAAGGTATTATTACTATCTTAGGATTTTACCAACTCGTGTATAGCACACATAATATGATATTTCATACCGCTTTAATCTATATAGTCCTCCACATCGATTTCGATGACGGCGACCTCAGCAATCAAGGGATTTTCCTAATCCCTTTAATCGCTTTAATCTAAACTGCACTCAGATGAGCACTCAACATATTAGTAATAGAGGTGTGAAATTTCTTTGCTTATTATTATTACTGTTTATTATGTTTTTATGATTAAATTATACTGATATATGGTTGACTAATTATTTTAAATTGTTGTAAATATATTTATGCAAGTTGGAACAAAAGTCTAGCGCATTCATCCACGCGCGTCAAAGTATCACACGTTCATCCACGTGCGTTAAAGTCTCGCACGTTCATCCACGTGCCTTAAAGTCTCACACGTCCATCCACGTGCGTTGCATATTGTGTATACCTACACAAACACATCGATTATCATGGCGCTTCCTATCTACTGATACTAGCGTCTGCACATACGTCATCGATTCTTTATATGAAAACCACTCAACGTATAGCTATGTGTAGCTCTGACTACATATGACTCTACATATGACTACATATGACTCTACATATGACTCTACATATGACTCTACATATGACTCTACATATGACTCTACATATGACTCTACATATGACTCTACATATGACTCTACATATGACTCTACATATGACTCTACATATGACTCTACATATGACTCTACATATGACTCTACATATGACTCTACATATGACTCTACATATGACTCTACATATGACTCTACATATGACTCTACATATGACTCTACATATGACTCTACATATGACTCTACATATGACTCTACATATGACTCTACATATGACTCTACATATGACTCTACATATGACTCTACATCTGACTCTACATCTGACTCTACATCTGACTCTACATCTGACTCTACATCTGACTCTACATCTGACTCTACATCTGACTCTACATCTGACTCTACATCTGACTCTACATCTGACTCTACATCTGACTCTACATCTGACTCTACATCTGACTCTACATCTGACTCTACATATGACTCTGCATATGACTCTGCATATGACTCTACATATGACTCTACATATGACTCTACATATTATGCATAAGCGTAGTTTTAAGTTACAACTTTACTACACGCAACTTCAAAGATATCCACAGAATACACTAAATAATAAAATGTAGCAAACGTTACTGTCAGATAAAACACTGCAATTATGAATATGATTTTACTTTAACGTCATTCAAAATATTCACATCCTATAAATAAAGGGGTAAATGAGTTTCTAAATGTTTAAAGTATGCGTACCTCGCAATCAAATATTATATCAAATAGTTAAGCATAACGATTTCCCATCGATCTCTTATTTCTCCATGATCATCATGGTAACACATAGATTTATATACATTGATAAGTACTCGCGTCAAAATTACTGGCCCTTACAAGGTTGTTATGATGAAACTGATTACATTAGTTAGTCATAGAATTTAGACGTGATGACATACAGTTATACAGTCTAAACAAAAGGTGACCGGTACGGTTATCAAATTGAATCCATTGAGATTCAAAATACTTTAATGCTCAGCGCACAAAGTTACGAGTTACGTATCTTGAGGAGTGTGCAATAGAAAAACAATAAGATCATATTACATAAGTACATTCCTTAACGAGTTACTACTCGTATATTCAACAAACGACATACGCTCCATAACATGGAGATTTAATATAGATGTAGGTATGTCGACACCAGAGTTGGGCAAAATTAGTTAAATTAAAAAAATGAGAATGGTAACGTTAGTTTTAATAACGGCAACTTATTTTGTAAATTTATTATGAGTTTATCAATTAGCTTGAATTCGATATGACACACTTATGATTTTATCATCGATCACGGGTTTGAAATTATTTTAATTATTCGAGCAAATGGTTATCATGGTTATTCAAACTAATGTTTTAGTTGATACAGTTAAAATAAGGTTCGTTTTACGACCGCTACTTTACTCCTTATGAAATCATTTGACTAAGCTTTATTTTAGTTTAATCACAGATTGCAATTACAAGTGCCCAACTCTGATTCATACTATTATTACGATTAACATCCAACATGTCATAGAGGTGTTGTATTTCCATACAAGAGGGAGATAATTATAAATACGTGTTGTAGTCATTTAGCTTCATCGAGGCTTTTATAAGTAATGCTGCGTTAGGCAGCGTCGCTGAATGAAAACCGACATCAGCATAAAACCACTAGGTTAAAAAAAACATTAATAGCTAATAGCACTAGGTACACAAGTTACATAACGTAACCCTGCATTATGGTTTCCAATTTGAACTTAGATAGACACGTCATTTTCTTTTAAATAATGTATCAATCGAATCGCAATATTATGAATAAACTTACACAGTGATCAGAATAATTTTAAAGTGGAGTTCCGAAAGGTCATATATTATAATGCCCAACATTTTAATAAAAGCAATCTCTTAGATGCATTCGTAACAACACTAAGTTATACACTGACGCAAATCGCGTTTAAAAACTTTGTACTAGAGGGTTGCTAATACAAACGTATCAGGAGTTTACTTCAGAGGTATTCAATTGGAAAGATTTAATTTTTAGTTTACTCATCGGTTTCACGGTTACAAAGCCAGTGTATTCATACAATTTTAGTAACGCAAACTGACCTCAAAAGGTGCAGCAGATCGTAAATCTTCATGTAATAAAACAATATCCTACTGTAGTCCGCTACTACAGTTGTACTATGCTATCTTGTTACGCAATAAAACTAAATAATGAGTCCTTAGCCTGAGTTTGATATAATCGATGTGGTACACCATCATAAAATTGAGTTTTATAAGATAGAAGCATTATAATGACATTTCATCTGATTTTCACTAACTCATATGTAAAATTCAGAAACGCTTATATGACAACTGTAGATTTTATATTCCGTATTTTTATTATAAGCGAGATTACCCGTCATCCATTCGTACGTTCTTTCTACACATACACATACCAAAAATTGGGCAAATCATCATCATTATCTTTAATGATATATACAGTATATTTAATACAGACATGACGTTGACGGTAGGTTATCAAACCCATTTTATTTAAAAAAAGGGAGTAAAAAAAAAGAAATATAAAGAACTGACTTACCATAATTAAATACACTTTCCGGTAAACATAGTTTACTTACTGATACAAACGAAAAAGAAAAGAAAACCTTACGTTCGTGCGGCGTGGACAAAAATCCTATCGATTTTTGTTGGATCCAACTTCTGAGTTGTTGGACTATTACCGGGTTGATGATGAAAACTATTACTTGTACCAATATTTAACTTTATTCATTTGTTACAAACATAATAACAATTAATTTACAATAAATTATTCAAGACGTCTTCACTCTAACTTGTCCGTACTCGAACTGGCCACTTGTCACTGAGGTACCCACCTTTTATAATAATTCAACATGGCGGGAACCAGTGACAAGTATGAGTCAATTGATACTCTTTTATAAATTAATCATAACCAAAAGTAAGAATGATCAAAATATAAGCTATTAATAAATAATGATCCTTACAGTATAAACAATATACTTTGAGTTTGCCGTGATTAGTACGTAATTACGTGTTTTCCATAACCTAACCTAACCTTAACCCACTTTTCTGGTAGCAGTTTTTTTTCTCTGAGGGGTCGCAGTTCAAACCTAACCTAACCCACTTTTCTGGTAGCAGTTTTTTTTTTCTCTGAGGGGTCACAGTTCAAACCTAACCTAACCCACTTTACTGGTAGCAGTTTTTTTTCTCTGAGGGGTCACAGTTCAAACCTAACCTAATCCACTTTTCTGGTAGCAGTTTTTTTTCTCTGAGGGGTCACAGTTCAAACCTAACCTAATCTACTTTTCTGGTAGCAGTTTTTTTTCTCTGAGGGGTCACAGTTCTAACTTGACCTAATCCACTTTTCTGGTAGCAGTTTTTTTTCTCTGAGGGGTCACAGTTCAAACCTAACCTAATCCACTTTTCTGGTAGCAGTTTTTTTTCTCTGAGGGGTCACAGTTCTAACCTAACCTAACCCACTTTTCTGGTAGGAGTTTTTTTTTTCTGAGGGGTCACAGTTCAAACCTAACCTAACCCACTTTTCTGGTAGCAGTTTTTTTTTTCTGAGGGGTCACAGTTCTAACCTAACCTAACCCACTTTTCTGGTAGCAGTTTTTTTTCTCTAAAGGTCACAGTTCAAACCTAACCTAACCTACTTTTCTGACAGTTATTATTGCTTTACTATAAACTTTGAAATTCTGAGCTATCCTATCCAAATAATTTTACCAATGTTTTGTTCAGATAATTATATGAAATTTTATTAATTATTTTAATTTATATGCGTAATAAATGTTATATTAAATATAGTTAGTTTATATGTATAGTATACCAAACAACGATATGTATATAGAATGTTATATTATTTTTATGTTATACTAATTGAAAATATACATTTAGTGCATTATACATAAGATGATTATACTTTTTGAACGTTTATAAACTGAAATTATACCAAAAGTGCATATTCATTATGAGACGCACCCGTCCACGCTGGGACACGCTTTCTCCACCTCCTACCACGCAACTCACTAGAGTCAGACCAAGAATAGTCTGCAGCGAATTTGATAGCCCACGCAGTGAAAGTATTATTTTAAACGTCAAACTTCTATGAAATTATGACGTATACATTGTCATTATTCTTTTACTAAATAATTATTTTCGTTACAGATCAAAATCTGGTTCCAAAACCGACGCACTAAATGGAAACGGAAGTACACCAACGACGTAGAACTATTAGCGCAGCAATATTACAGCAGCCTCGGCATCGTAGCCCCCCGACCGATGTTCGTAGGCGACCGATTATGGATCTTCAACTACCCTAACAGAATACCACCAACACAACAGCAACAATGGATGAAATCTATTAACAACATCACGCAACCACAGATACAAAGAAGCTTACCTTTTAAACCGGAAGTCCCATTTTTGCCACAATATCCGAACGAACGCTTCTTTCCTGAACGCAGCCTTTTGTCAGCACCTGTCAAAATTCCCGCGCAACCTCGCCTTTTGCCGCGTGAAGTTTATAGCAACATGGCGACTGCCCAAAGAAATATGGACGTTTATAAGAATAATATTTTAAGTCATAGTCCTACTCAGGATAATGTTGATCATTTGAGGCGGTTAGAGGAGAATTTTAGCATCTAAATATAGAAATTTGAAGCAAGGTCAGCCAAAGCAATTGCAATTACTTAGGGCAAAAAGCAAGTAGGTACATAAGTATACAGGGTGATTCATGAGACGTGAGCAGGACTAATCCTGCACACTCAGTAACTGATAATTGATCGATCACCGTCGTATTTAGGTGAAACAACCACTTTTTTCCTATTTTTTAACTTTTTGGTGAGGGCAAATTCAATTCTGTACAATCATGGTCACCCTACAAGACCTAATTAATAAACATAAAACCTCTTTAACCGTAATGACAGCATTTTGATTACGAAGAAAATAAACTGTCAACTTGAGTGAGATACGAGTTTTCAAAAGTAACCAGACCGTGATGACAGTGATGACATTTAATTAGACACAGAATATCGGTAGTTTAGTATTCTAAATTTAGGGTGACCATGCATGTCGTAAATAAATTAATAACTTTTTTTTTCAACCCGACTAGAAAATTAACGTTAACCCCACTAATACTGATACGAAACAGTTGCTTATAATTTACGAAATGCGCAGTGTAAGTCCTGCTCACGTCTCCTGAATCACCCTGTATAGGTACTCTAAAAGTACAAGAAGTGAGTCTAGTCACACTAGTCTAGTACTAGCAGGGGTGCGAAATTCCTGACTTCGGTCAAACTCGGCTCCGCTCGGCTCAGCATTGCTCAGAACAATTATTAGGGTTGGCACCACTTGACTTCCTTTTAAGTGCACGACCACAGATAAGATAATCACTTGATTTTTGACAACCCTAAATAGCCGAAAGGGATAGTGCCATATATAAGAAAGGGCCAGTATGATTCGACCCTGAACCGCTGTCAAACTTCGTTTTTGTAGGAAGTTTCCTTTCTGTACGGTAGTACTAAATATTATTTGTTCTGTGGTACTAGATCCACTAGCACACTCACTCGTCAAGAGAGTTCACCCATGGTATATAGGTAAGTAGCTCTAACTTTACAGTACTCTAGTCTAGACTAACTTCTTGATGTATTTGTAAGGTGGTAGCATTTGCCCTGTAGTTGCAATTACTCTGGCAGAACTTATTGTATTTACCAAAGATTTTCTTAATTTTAATAAGTGCTGTTTTTTCGCGATAGTTTATGTAGGTACATATTATTAATATTATAACCATAGAATAACAGACGCTATTGCGCACGAAAACCAGCGTCACTTGTAATAAATTTTAGGTCCAAAGTGTTCTTATTTATCTTTGTAAATAAATAAATTCGTCAAGCACGAGTCGTCGCTTTTATTTTTACCCCCTCCCCCTCTCCCGCTCAGGAAGTCTCTTAGCTTTTTGAAATCGGTGGGCAACTTTGAGTTTACCTCTAACTAGAAAAGAAAGACAAATAATTTAAGACACCAAAATTTGTGTCAACAACAAAATTCTAATTAAATTATTATGTAACTATTTAGTTACAAGCATTCATTTTAAAAGCTTGTCTGCCTCTCATGCTTTGAAAACCTCGCACTACCTAAATATTCGTTTTGTAGCAAGATTCACGAACCCTATGTCCTTTCCCGGACTACTTTTTTATACTGCGTAACCGCGTCGATGACAAATTAACATACGGCCCCGATGGCAAGCGGTCACCATAGCCTATAGATGATAAAGGTAAATAGCAAACAAAATCTCTCTTAGGGGTCATCCATTAATTACGTCACACCAATTTCTAGGGTTTTTGACCCCCCCCCCTTGTCACACTTGGTCACATTTGGCAAACCCCTCCCCCCTAGTGTGACGTCACATTTTTCTACGAAATCGCCAAATCGAATTAAGTAAGTACCTAAGTATTATTAATATTTTATCAAAATATTTTAGACGATATAAATATTAGTAATTTTATAACCCAAAACTGCTTAGGAAAGAAAATTAAACGATAACCCAAAACTGCTTAGGAAAGAAAATTAAACGATTAAAAAATATTTTCGTTTTAAAAACTTGTTATTTAAATGTACAGCGAACTAAATAATTTAAATTAGGGATGTACCGACTAGTCGCCGACTAGTCGGGAAAGCCGACTATCCGGCCACATTTGTAGTCGGCGATTAGTCGGCGACTAGTCGGCAAAAATGGCCGATTAGTCGGCACTTTATTAGTGAAAGAATACCATATGTTTTATGTTTATTTTACTAAAATACCTATTCAGGATGCATACGAAAACTTTTGTTCATATAAATAATTGACCGTTTGATCGTTATCGTAAGTTGGCGGGCTGGTGTTTTCCTCTACAGGTCGATCTCAACTGATTCTCGTGTAATTTTATGTGCAAGTTCGACTGTTAATTATTTTTATTGTTATTCAGTTTTTGTTTTTTTTTTAATGGTAGAGCTATGAGGAACTATTAATGTGATGATGATGATGATGATTGTTTTCCATCTGAACTTATACGAAACTAATGATCTGGCCGACTAGCCGACTAGTCGGCCGACTAATCGGCCATTCGAGCGCCGATTAGTCGGCTAGTCGGCTAGTCGGCCAAATCAATAGTCGGTACATCACTTATTTAAATAAATTTTCGGTTACTGATGAAGTTAAAGTGACGTCACAAAGTTTGTGTCTCCCCCCTCCCCCATGTCACAATATGTCACATTTTCTTGACCCCTCCCTCCCCCTAAACGTGTGACGTAATTAATGGATGACCCCTTATTACGATGAATTGGAAAAGTGTTTATCACAATCTCTCCGTAGTCTATCCTACACTTTATATCAAAACTAAAATGGCCAAAAAATGTGGAACGCTTCACGATTTTGCGTGTCATCCTTGCGCAGGGGCCATGCTAATCTTCTCTGTATCGTTCCAATTTTAGTATATGTACTGCCGAAGCAAGTACACTTACTATTTATTCCAATTTGTATATATACTAACCGCACTTCAAAACTTCATTAGCGTGATCTAAGTTTTTTGATTATTTTACCATATTTACTGTAATTAAGTTCACTATAATTACTTGAGATAGATTACAAATTAGTTAAGTTTTTTAAATTTAATACTACACTATTGAAATCAACGATAATTTAGACTCTAAAATGAACAAAAAACAGAAATTTCAGTGATCAGTCCCACTAGCGCCATCTAGTAGTTACGCAAGTAACTTCATCGACTACATTTGACGTCACTCACCCCATGTGGCCCCATTATAATCCTCCTCGAAGTGTACTAGTTACCAGTTCTAGGTAATAGATGGCAGTAGTTAAAGCTACAACCACAACACAGCTACAAGCTACTTTCTCTAGCATCCAATGGTCCATTCCTCGTAAGACCCAGGGCATTTTTTGCGCTTTTGAATTTGGAACTTTCTTTTGTTTCTATAAGAGTTCATAACTCGAATTAATTTGTACTTGTGCAAGTACGCGGGGACTTCGAGGATAGGAGTCCGGGACGATTTTTGTACTTACTCGAGCGTGTCAGATTAAGATATGAATTATATCTTTCTACTCGTGGTGGTATTCCGTGGTTTATTTTGTCTCATATTTTGCTTAATGAGAGAGTGAGACGCAATGAAATTGGACTAAGATATTGGACAGATAGAATACCAGCCTTAAGCACTTTTAGCTGTCTATGTTGATCTTTGCAGTTTTTGGCTTATCTTGATCTAACTCTAATTTTATTTCTTGTCAACAACATTCCATTTTAATAACAACGGAATTACACCGCAAAAAAACGCATCCAAAGTTTAAATACATAATTTATTACTATGGTACATGTGTTCAGAATGATTGCCGATCAACTTTAGAGCCGTAATGTACAATTAAATAAGTAAATAACAAAACCAGTTCATTATTAACCAAAACGCGTTATATTTTCACATTATTACAAAAAATAGAAAAAACCACGCTTGCACGGCTTGTTACATACTTTTTAAGCAATTTACTCGTCTCCCTTAACACTTTAATATCTCAATAAAAACGTAAAAAAATGTCAATGTATACAAGTAACACTTTATAGCTTTTTACACTTTTTTTTATCTGTGACAGTTGCTTTCCATCCGCTGACACTGAACCGAATTAAAAAAAACAACGCAAAAAAAAACCAACATGCGTCATCCCTTATTGTCTACTATATTAACTGGCAACATTTTTTAAAAATCGATATAAAATATTTTTTTTACACAGATACAATAATTATTGCACTTGGGAAGTTCTTTTATTTATTTTTTTTAAATTAGGAACGTAGCAACTGTCGGCAGAGCGTTTCGTTTCACGCGTTGGTTGGGATAGTCGGGATGCACTGTTGTCCGGATTGTAACGATTACTGAGTGCTAGGCGCTTCGCTTAGCTTTAAAGTCCTTATTGACACTTCACTTTGATGCTTCTTGAAGCTGACTGGTGTTACCTGGAACAGAGCAAAGTTATTTTGGTTAATTTGTTAATAAATTCAATGATTACATTCATGCACTAAAAATTCGTTACTCGGTAAAGACATTAGGGATCATCCATTAATTACGTCACACGAAATTCTAGGTTTTTTTGACCCCCCCCCCCCCCCCCCTCCTTGTCACACTTGGTCACGTTTTGCAAATCCCTCCCCACCTAGTGTGACGTCACGTTGCCCGCCGCCGTGCTCCAGCTGATGTTAGCAGAGGTGTACGTACCTGGCTAGCTGTCGTCCTGCAGCTCGTGGAAGCGGTACCCCAGCGCGAGCGGCTGCCGCAGGTTAGTGCTGCGCTGCGCCGCGCCGCCGCCCGCCGCCGTGCTGCAGCCGATGTTAGCAGGGGTGTACCTGGCTAGCTGTCGTCCTGCAGCTCGTGGAAGCGGTTCCCCAGCGCGAGCGGCTGCCGCAGGTTAGTGCTGCGCTGCGCCGCGCCGCCGCCCGCCGCCGTGCTCCAGCCGATGTTAGCAGGGGTGTACCTGGCTAGCTGTCGTCCTGCAGCTCGTGGAAGCGGTTCCCCAGCGCGAGCGGCTGCCGCAGGTTAGTGCTGCGCTGCGCCGCGCCGCCGCCCGCCGCCGTGCTCCAGCCGATGTTAGCAGGGGTGTACCTGGCTAGCTGTCGTCCTGCAGCTCGTGGAAGCGGTTCCCCAGCGCGAGCGGCTGCCGCAGGTTAGTGCTGCGCTGCGCCGCGCCGCCGCCCGCCGCCGTGCTCCAGCCGATGTTAGCAGGGGTGTACCTGGCTAGCTGTCGTCCTGCAGCTCGTGGAAGCGGTTCCCCAGCGCGAGCGGCTGCCGCAGGTTAGTGCTGCGCTGCGCCGCGCCGCCGCCCGCCGCCGTGCTCCAGCCGATGTTAGCAGGGGTGTACCTGGCTAGCTGTCGTCCTGCAGCTCGTGGAAGCGGTTCCCCAGCGCGAGCGGCTGCCGCAGGTTAGTGCTGCGCTGCGCCGCGCCGCCGCCCGCCGCCGTGCTCCAGCCGATGTTAGCAGGGGTGTACCTGGCTAGCTGTCGTCCTGCAGCTCGTGGAAGCGGTTCCCCAGCGCGAGCGGCTGCCGCAGGTTAGTGCTGCGCTGCGCCGCGCCGCCGCCCGCCGCCGTGCTCCAGCCGATGTTAGCAGGGGTGTACCTGGCTAGCTGTCGTCCTGCAGCTCGTGGAAGCGGTTCCCCAGCGCGAGCGGCTGCCGCAGGTTAGTGCTGCGCTGCGCCGCGCCGCCGCCCGCCGCCGTGCTCCAGCCGATGTTAGCAGGGGTGTACCTGGCTAGCTGTCGTCCTGCAGCTCGTGGAAGCGGTTCCCCAGCGCGAGCGGCTGCCGCAGGTTAGTGCTGCGCTGCGCCGCGCCGCCGCCCGCCGCCGTGCTCCAGCCGATGTTAGCAGGGGTGTACCTGGCTAGCTGTCGTCCTGCAGCTCGTGGAAGCGGTTCCCCAGCGCGAGCGGCTGCCGCAGGTTAGTGCTGCGCTGCGCCGCGCCGCCGCCCGCCGCCGTGCTGCAGCCGATGTTAGCAGGGGTGTACCTGGCTAGCTGTCGTCCTGCAGCTCGTGGAAGCGGTTCCCCAGCGCGAGCGGCTGCCGCAGGTTAGTGCTGCGCTGCGCCGCGCCGCCGCCCGCCGCCGTGCTCCAGCCGATGTTAGCAGGGGTGTACCTGGCTAGCTGTCGTCCTGCAGCTCGTGGAAGCGGTTCCCCAGCGCGAGCGGCTGCCGCAGGTTAGTGCTGCGCTGCGCCGCGCCGCCGCCCGCCGCCGTGCTCCAGCCGATGTTAGCAGGGGTGTACCTGGCTAGCTGTCGTCCTGCAGCTCGTGGAAGCGGTTCCCCAGCGCGAGCGGCTGCCGCAGGTTAGTGCTGCGCTGCGCCGCGCCGCCGCCCGCCGCCGTGCTGCAGCCGATGTTAGCAGGGGTGTACCTGGCTAGCTGTCGTCCTGCAGCTCGTGGAATCGGTTCCCCAGCGCGAGCGGCTGCCGCAGGTTAGTGCTGCGCTGCGCCGCGCCGCCGCCCGCCGCCGTGCTCCAGCCGATGTTAGCAGGGGTGTACCTGGCTAGCTGTCGTCCTGCAGCTCGTGGAAGCGGTTCCCCAGCGCGAGCGGCTGCCGCAGGTTAGTGCTGCGCTGCGCCGCGCCGCCGCCCGCCGCCGTGCTGCAGCCGATGTTAGCAGGGGTGTACCTGGCTAGCTGTCGTCCTGCAGCTCGTGGAAGCGGTTCCCCAGCGCGAGCGGCTGCCGCAGGTTAGTGCTGCGCTGCGCCGCGCCGCCGCCCGCCGCCGTGCTCCAGCCGATGTTAGCAGGGGTGTACCTGGCTAGCTGTCGTCCTGCAGCTCGTGGAAGCGGTTCCCCAGCGCGAGCGGCTGCCGCAGGTTAGTGCTGCGCTGCGCCGCGCCGCCGCCCGCCGCCGTGCTCCAGCCGATGTTAGCAGGGGTGTACCTGGCTAGCTGTCGTCCTGCAGCTCGTGGAAGCGGTTCCCCAGCGCGAGCGGCTGCCGCAGGTTAGTGCTGCGCTGCGCCGCGCCGCCGCCCGCCGCCGTGCTCCAGCCGATGTTAGCAGGGGTGTACCTGGCTAGCTGTCGTCCTGCAGCTCGTGGAAGCGGTTCCCCAGCGCGAGCGGCTGCCGCAGGTTAGTGCTGCGCTGCGCCGCGCCGCCGCCCGCCGCCGTGCTGCAGCCGATGTTAGCAGGGGTGTACCTGGCTAGCTGTCGTCCTGCAGCTCGTGGAAGCGGTTCCCCAGCGCGAGCGGCTGCCGCAGGTTAGTGCTGCGCTGCGCCGCGCCGCCGCCCGCCGCCGTGCTGCAGCCGATGTTAGCAGGGGTGTACCTGGCTAGCTGTCGTCCTGCAGCTCGTGGAAGCGGTTCCCCAGCGCGAGCGGCTGCCGCAGGTTAGTGCTGCGCTGCGCCGCGCCGCCGCCCGCCGCCGTGCTCCAGCCGATGTTAGCAGGGGTGTACCTGGCTAGCTGTCGTCCTGCAGCTCGTGGAAGCGGTTCCCCAGCGCGAGCGGCTGCCGCAGGTTAGTGCTGCGCTGCGCCGCGCCGCCGCCCGCCGCCGTGCTCCAGCCGATGTTAGCAGGGGTGTACCTGGCTAGCTGTCGTCCTGCAGCTCGTGGAAGCGGTTCCCCAGCGCGAGCGGCTGCCGCAGGTTAGTGCTGCGCTGCGCCGCGCCGCCGCCCGCCGCCGTGCTCCAGCCGATGTTAGCAGGGGTGTACCTGGCTAGCTGTCGTCCTGCAGCTCGTGGAAGCGGTTCCCCAGCGCGAGCGGCTGCCGCAGGTTAGTGCTGCGCTGCGCCGCGCCGCCGCCCGCCGCCGTGCTGCAGCCGATGTTAGCAGGGGTGTACCTGGCTAGCTGTCGTCCTGCAGCTCGTGGAAGCGGTTCCCCAGCGCGAGCGGCTGCCGCAGGTTAGTGCTGCGCTGCGCCGCGCCGCCGCCCGCCGCCGTGCTGCAGCCGATGTTAGCAGGGGTGTACCTGGCTAGCTGTCGTCCTGCAGCTCGTGGAAGCGGTTCCCCAGCGCGAGCGGCTGCCGCAGGTTAGTGCTGCGCTGCGCCGCGCCGCCGCCCGCCGCCGTGCTCCAGCCGATGTTAGCAGGGGTGTACCTGGCTAGCTGTCGTCCTGCAGCTCGTGGAAGCGGTTCCCCAGCGCGAGCGGCTGCCGCAGGTTAGTGCTGCGCTGCGCCGCGCCGCCGCCCGCCGCCGTGCTCCAGCCGATGTTAGCAGGGGTGTACCTGGCTAGCTGTCGTCCTGCAGCTCGTGGAAGCGGTTCCCCAGCGCGAGCGGCTGCCGCAGGTTAGTGCTGCGCTGCGCCGCGCCGCCGCCCGCCGCCGTGCTCCAGCCGATGTTAGCAGGGGTGTACCTGGCTAGCTGTCGTCCTGCAGCTCGTGGAAGCGGTTCCCCAGCGCGAGCGGCTGCCGCAGGTTAGTGCTGCGCTGCGCCGCGCCGCCGCCCGCCGCCGTGCTGCAGCCGATGTTAGCAGGGGTGTACCTGGCTAGCTGTCGTCCTGCAGCTCGTGGAAGCGGTTCCCCAGCGCGAGCGGCTGCCGCAGGTTAGTGCTGCGCTGCGCCGCGCCGCCGCCCGCCGCCGTGCTGCAGCCGATGTTAGCAGGGGTGTACCTGGCTAGCTGTCGTCCTGCAGCTCGTGGAAGCGGTTCCCCAGCGCGAGCGGCTGCCGCAGGTTAGTGCTGCGCTGCGCCGCGCCGCCGCCTGCCGCCGTGCTGCAGCCGATGTTAGCAGGGGTGTACCTGGCTAGCTGTCGTCCTGCAGCTCGTGGAAGCGGTTCCCCAGCGCGAGCGGCTGCCGCAGGTTAGTGCTGCGCTGCGCCGCGCCGCCGCCCGCCGCCGTGCTCCAGCCGATGTTAGCAGGGGTGTACCTGGCTAGCTGTCGTCCTGCAGCTCGTGGAAGCGGTTCCCCAGCGCGAGCGGCTGCCGCAGGTTAGTGCTGCGCTGCGCCGCGCCGCCGCCCGCCGCCGTGCTCCAGCCGATGTTAGCAGGGGTGTACCTGGCTAGCTGTCGTCCTGCAGCTCGTGGAAGCGGTTCCCCAGCGCGAGCGGCTGCCGCAGGTTAGTGCTGCGCTGCGCCGCGCCGCCGCCCGCCGCCGTGCTCCAGCCGATGTTAGCAGGGGTGTACCTGGCTAGCTGTCGTCCTGCAGCTCGTGGAAGCGGTTCCCCAGCGCGAGCGGCTGCCGCAGGTTAGTGCTGCGCTGCGCCGCGCCGCCGCCCGCCGCCGTGCTCCAGCCGATGTTAGCAGGGGTGTACCTGGCTAGCTGTCGTCCTGCAGCTCGTGGAAGCGGTTCCCCAGCGCGAGCGGCTGCCGCAGGTTAGTGCTGCGCTGCGCCGCGCCGCCGCCCGCCGCCGTGCTGCAGCCGATGTTAGCAGGGGTGTACCTGGCTAGCTGTCGTCCTGCAGCTCGTGGAAGCGGTTCCCCAGCGCGAGCGGCTGCCGCAGGTTAGTGCTGCGCTGCGCCGCGCCGCCGCCCGCCGCCGTGCTCCAGCCGATGTTAGCAGGGGTGTACCTGGCTAGCTGTCGTCCTGCAGCTCGTGGAAGCGGTTCCCCAGCGCGAGCGGCTGCCGCAGGTTAGTGCTGCGCTGCGCCGCGCCGCCGCCCGCCGCCGTGCTCCAGCCGATGTTAGCAGGGGTGTACCTGGCTAGCTGTCGTCCTGCAGCTCGTGGAAGCGGTTCCCCAGCGCGAGCGGCTGCCGCAGGTTAGTGCTGCGCTGCGCCGCGCCGCCGCCCGCCGCCGTGCTCCAGCCGATGTTAGCAGGGGTGTACCTGGCTAGCTGTCGTCCTGCAGCTCGTGGAAGCGGTTCCCCAGCGCGAGCGGCTGCCGCAGGTTAGTGCTGCGCTGCGCCGCGCCGCCGCCCGCCGCCGTGCTCCAGCCGATGTTAGCAGGGGTGTACCTGGCTAGCTGTCGTCCTGCAGCTCGTGGAAGCGGTTCCCCAGCGCGAGCGGCTGCCGCAGGTTAGTGCTGCGCTGCGCCGCGCCGCCGCCCGCCGCCGTGCTCCAGCCGATGTTAGCAGGGGTGTACCTGGCTAGCTGTCGTCCTGCAGCTCGTGGAAGCGGTTCCCCAGCGCGAGCGGCTGCCGCAGGTTAGTGCTGCGCTGCGCCGCGCCGCCGCCCGCCGCCGTGCTCCAGCCGATGTTAGCAGGGGTGTACCTGGCTAGCTGTCGTCCTGCAGCTCGTGGAAGCGGTTCCCCAGCGCGAGCGGCTGCCGCAGGTTAGTGCTGCGCTGCGCCGCGCCGCCGCCCGCCGCCGTGCTCCAGCCGATGTTAGCAGGGGTGTACCTGGCTAGCTGTCGTCCTGCAGCTCGTGGAAGCGGTTCCCCAGCGCGAGCGGCTGCCGCAGGTTAGTGCTGCGCTGCGCCGCGCCGCCGCCCGCCGCCGTGCTCCAGCCGATGTTAGCAGGGGTGTACCTGGCTAGCTGTCGTCCTGCAGCTCGTGGAAGCGGTTCCCCAGCGCGAGCGGCTGCCGCAGGTTAGTGCTGCGCTGCGCCGCGCCGCCGCCCGCCGCCGTGCTCCAGCCGATGTTAGCAGGGGTGTACCTGGCTAGCTGTCGTCCTGCAGCTCGTGGAAGCGGTTCCCCAGCGCGAGCGGCTGCCGCAGGTTAGTGCTGCGCTGCGCCGCGCCGCCGCCCGCCGCCGTGCTCCAGCCGATGTTAGCAGGGGTGTACCTGGCTAGCTGTCGTCCTGCAGCTCGTGGAAGCGGTTCCCCAGCGCGAGCGGCTGCCGCAGGTTAGTGCTGCGCTGCGCCGCGCCGCCGCCCGCCGCCGTGCTCCAGCCGATGTTAGCAGGGGTGTACCTGGCTAGCTGTCGTCCTGCAGCTCGTGGAAGCGGTTCCCCAGCGCGAGCGGCTGCCGCAGGTTAGTGCTGCGCTGCGCCGCGCCGCCGCCCGCCGCCGTGCTCCAGCCGATGTTAGCAGGGGTGTACCTGGCTAGCTGTCGTCCTGCAGCTCGTGGAAGCGGTTCCCCAGCGCGAGCGGCTGCCGCAGGTTAGTGCTGCGCTGCGCCGCGCCGCCGCCCGCCGCCGTGCTCCAGCCGATGTTAGCAGGGGTGTACCTGGCTAGCTGTCGTCCTGCAGCTCGTGGAAGCGGTTCCCCAGCGCGAGCGGCTGCCGCAGGTTAGTGCTGCGCTGCGCCGCGCCGCCGCCCGCCGCCGTGCTCCAGCCGATGTTAGCAGGGGTGTACCTGGCTAGCTGTCGTCCTGCAGCTCGTGGAAGCGGTTCCCCAGCGCGAGCGGCTGCCGCAGGTTAGTGCTGCGCTGCGCCGCGCCGCCGCCCGCCGCCGTGCTCCAGCCGATGTTAGCAGGGGTGTACCTGGCTAGCTGTCGTCCTGCAGCTCGTGGAAGCGGTTCCCCAGCGCGAGCGGCTGCCGCAGGTTAGTGCTGCGCTGCGCCGCGCCGCCGCCCGCCGCCGTGCTCCAGCCGATGTTAGCAGGGGTGTACCTGGCTAGCTGTCGTCCTGCAGCTCGTGGAAGCGGTTCCCCAGCGCGAGCGGCTGCCGCAGGTTAGTGCTGCGCTGCGCCGCGCCGCCGCCCGCCGCCGTGCTCCAGCCGATGTTAGCAGGGGTGTACCTGGCTAGCTGTCGTCCTGCAGCTCGTGGAAGCGGTTCCCCAGCGCGAGCGGCTGCCGCAGGTTAGTGCTGCGCTGCGCCGCGCCGCCGCCCGCCGCCGTGCTCCAGCCGATGTTAGCAGGGGTGTACCTGGCTAGCTGTCGTCCTGCAGCTCGTGGAAGCGGTTCCCCAGCGCGAGCGGCTGCCGCAGGTTAGTGCTGCGCTGCGCCGCGCCGCCGCCCGCCGCCGTGCTCCAGCCGATGTTAGCAGGGGTGTACCTGGCTAGCTGTCGTCCTGCAGCTCGTGGAAGCGGTTCCCCAGCGCGAGCGGCTGCCGCAGGTTAGTGCTGCGCTGCGCCGCGCCGCCGCCCGCCGCCGTGCTCCAGCCGATGTTAGCAGGGGTGTACCTGGCTAGCTGTCGTCCTGCAGCTCGTGGAAGCGGTTCCCCAGCGCGAGCGGCTGCCGCAGGTTAGTGCTGCGCTGCGCCGCGCCGCCGCCCGCCGCCGTGCTCCAGCCGATGTTAGCAGGGGTGTACCTGGCTAGCTGTCGTCCTGCAGCTCGTGGAAGCGGTTCCCCAGCGCGAGCGGCTGCCGCAGGTTAGTGCTGCGCTGCGCCGCGCCGCCGCCCGCCGCCGTGCTCCAGCCGATGTTAGCAGGGGTGTACCTGGCTAGCTGTCGTCCTGCAGCTCGTGGAAGCGGTTCCCCAGCGCGAGCGGCTGCCGCAGGTTAGTGCTGCGCTGCGCCGCGCCGCCGCCCGCCGCCGTGCTCCAGCCGATGTTAGCAGGGGTGTACCTGGCTAGCTGTCGTCCTGCAGCTCGTGGAAGCGGTTCCCCAGCGCGAGCGGCTGCCGCAGGTTAGTGCTGCGCTGCGCCGCGCCGCCGCCCGCCGCCGTGCTCCAGCCGATGTTAGCAGGGGTGTACCTGGCTAGCTGTCGTCCTGCAGCTCGTGGAAGCGGTTCCCCAGCGCGAGCGGCTGCCGCAGGTTAGTGCTGCGCTGCGCCGCGCCGCCGCCCGCCGCCGTGCTCCAGCCGATGTTAGCAGGGGTGTACCTGGCTAGCTGTCGTCCTGCAGCTCGTGGAAGCGGTTCCCCAGCGCGAGCGGCTGCCGCAGGTTAGTGCTGCGCTGCGCCGCGCCGCCGCCCGCCGCCGTGCTCCAGCCGATGTTAGCAGGGGTGTACCTGGCTAGCTGTCGTCCTGCAGCTCGTGGAAGCGGTTCCCCAGCGCGAGCGGCTGCCGCAGGTTAGTGCTGCGCTGCGCCGCGCCGCCGCCCGCCGCCGTGCTCCAGCCGATGTTAGCAGGGGTGTACCTGGCTAGCTGTCGTCCTGCAGCTCGTGGAAGCGGTTCCCCAGCGCGAGCGGCTGCCGCAGGTTAGTGCTGCGCTGCGCCGCGCCGCCGCCCGCCGCCGTGCTCCAGCCGATGTTAGCAGGGGTGTACCTGGCTAGCTGTCGTCCTGCAGCTCGTGGAAGCGGTTCCCCAGCGCGAGCGGCTGCCGCAGGTTAGTGCTGCGCTGCGCCGCGCCGCCGCCCGCCGCCGTGCTCCAGCCGATGTTAGCAGGGGTGTACCTGGCTAGCTGTCGTCCTGCAGCTCGTGGAAGCGGTTCCCCAGCGCGAGCGGCTGCCGCAGGTTAGTGCTGCGCTGCGCCGCGCCGCCGCCCGCCGCCGTGCTCCAGCCGATGTTAGCAGGGGTGTACCTGGCTAGCTGTCGTCCTGCAGCTCGTGGAAGCGGTTCCCCAGCGCGAGCGGCTGCCGCAGGTTAGTGCTGCGCTGCGCCGCGCCGCCGCCCGCCGCCGTGCTCCAGCCGATGTTAGCAGGGGTGTACCTGGCTAGCTGTCGTCCTGCAGCTCGTGGAAGCGGTTCCCCAGCGCGAGCGGCTGCCGCAGGTTAGTGCTGCGCTGCGCCGCGCCGCCGCCCGCCGCCGTGCTCCAGCCGATGTTAGCAGGGGTGTACCTGGCTAGCTGTCGTCCTGCAGCTCGTGGAAGCGGTTCCCCAGCGCGAGCGGCTGCCGCAGGTTAGTGCTGCGCTGCGCCGCGCCGCCGCCCGCCGCCGTGCTCCAGCCGCCCTCGCGTCGGAGCCCTGCGGCCGCGGCTCCGAGTACCGGAAACGAGTCGTCACTGGAAACACGTACAATTTATTAATAAGTGATTTCTCAAAAATGCTTCTTGGTAATAGAGCCCAAGTGGGCGTTTTTGTAATTACTTACAATTAGAGTCATATCTTATAATTAGTGATATCTTTCTTTTGAGATTATACTGAGCACTTTTACTATAGGACCAACCCCGAAATCGCGAAAAAAAAATTTGCCCTCCCATAGAAAATTAACTTCACCTCCTTGGGCTTCTGTCTCTATGGTGGCTCGGTGTGGTAGCTACAGACACAGCGTGCCGGTGTGCTGGTGAGACGAGGTACCTGTGTATGTCGGGCGCGTGTTTGCTGGCGTGCCGCCGCAGCGGCTCGGCGCGCTGCACCTGGCGCGCGACGGGCGGCACGTAGGCCGTCGACGCGGGCTTCACCTCCTTGGGCTTCTCGGGCTCTGGAGGCGGCGCTGCCGGCTCTTGCTGTTGCTGGAAATTTAAAAAAAAGTTTACGACTTGTGCCAAATCTAGCCATTTAATTCACATCATTTCACAAAGAGGAATATCTAGATACCCAAAAGTATTCATTTAATAAGACCTAACATTAGGTAAATATGTTCACGGTGACGTGGCAAAGATAGTTCCTTTCAGTCAAATATTAAAAATATTTGTCCTGTCCGTCTGCCACCAGGCTGTATCTCACGAACCGTGATAGCTAGACAGTTGAAATTTTCACAGATGATGTATTTCTGTTGCCTCTATAACAACAAATACTAAAAACAGAATAAAATAAAGATTTAAATGGGGCTCCCATACAACAAACGTGATTTTTGACCAAAGTTAAGCAACGTCGGGAGGGGTCAGTACTTGGATGGGTGACCGTTTTTTTTTGCTTTTTTTTTGTTTTTTTTTGCATTATGGTACGGAACCCTTCGTGCGCGAGTCCGACTCGCACTTGCCCGGTTTTTTATATAATAACTAATCAAGAAGACTTTTTATCTTGTAACAATACGTTTCTTACGTAATCAATGTTTAATAGTGAGGATGTTAAGTGCAACAACCTTTTTTTGTTTGATTAAAGCATGAAACTTGGCACAGCAGTTCCTTATATCAAAATAAGCCGATTTAGATCGGTAGCCCGAAGGACCCCCCCCCCCTCTGGGGCCAGGGAGGGGGGGTCAAAGAACCGCTCCGCCCGGCTTCATTCTAAAAAATCTAACAGGCCCCGTTTAGCTAATAGGTCATATTTGGTATCAATTTCGGATAAATCAATAACGTAGAATTAATTTCTGTTATTAAAAAATTGCAATTTGTCGAACAAAATTAAAAAAAAATTAAAATAATCTAATTTTTCAAGTGTAATTTTTATGTTTTATTTGGTGTCAAAATTAAACTGCCTGGTTTTTCTACATACAAAAAATATGACAATAAAGCCTATTTAATGCAGATTTTAAAAACATAACTTTTATTTACCTTTATTAAAAGAAAATTGCATAAAAAAACTTATACCGTCTCGCGCCGGTGAATATCATCTTTTTACCGACATCGGCATCGTTATAGACAACATCCGAAGTACACACTCTGGAGACCGATTAAATGTATTGTTTATTGTTGTAGATCCTATTATAAAGATAGAAAAGCGTACATATATTATTATTTATGTATCGTTCAGTGAAAAAAGGGACCTTGGAAAAAATTATCACAGAGCCTCGCGTTTGTATAGAAGCATACTCGTATTTAATTAGTGCCAACCACTCCAAGGACTCCATGGTCGCTGTTCTCAATGAATAAGAAGTAAACTGTAAGTATATATGTCAGTTTCAATCATATTCTGGCCACAGTAGGGTTGTCTGAACAGTTTGGAAACAGTCATTTGCTTTTTGCTTCCATTCCCAAGAAGACAGACTGAGCGTTGAGGGGGCTTTTGACACAGCAACCTTCGAGGCCGTGGAGGAAAGTCTGAAGAGTGAGGGCATCTGACCGGCAATAGCGCAATGGATAGGGAAAATGCTAAAAGGTAGATCCATTACGGCGGAGCTGGGAGGAGTAACAAAGACGATTAGTCCAAGAAGAGGGTTCCCACAAGGGGGATGCCTGTCCCCCCTGATGTGGTGCCCACTTCTAAACTCAATGGTAAAAGAGCTCAACAGAGGAGGCATGTACATGCAGGCTTACTCTGATGATGGAGTGCTGTTAGAGAGAGGAATGGTTCTCACTGCGATAAGAGATATAATGATAAGAAGTCTCAGACAGGTACTGAGATGGTGTAGAGAGAGAGGGTTGGATCTCAATCCATCGAAAAAAAAGCTGGTGCTATTCACTAATAGAAGAATAAAGGAGATGAAACCCATAAAGATACAAGGTATAGAACTAGACATGGTGGAGGAGTTGAAATATCTGGGCGTTACTTTAGACAGTAAACTCAGGTACAAAACTTACATCAAGAAGCAGACGGCTAAAGCTATAAGAACACTGTTTCAATGCAAAAGGGCAATAGGAAAGAACTGGGGACTGAAGCCAGGAATGATCCACTGGATCTACAAGGCGATAATACTACCCAGGGTGCTATATGGAGCCGTGACATGGTGGTATAGAGCACATATTAAAGAAAACCAAAGAGACCACCTAACCAAAGTCCAGAGATTAGCGTGCCTCATGATGACGGGGGCTATGAGAATGACCCCGACACACGCAATGGAGGTAATGCTAGGCTTGAAGCCACTCTGGATTGAGGTAGAGAAAAGAGCCACCGAACAGTAGTACAGAATGAAAGCATGCAACGAATGGAGAGGAAGCTGCGTAGACAAGAGACACGCGCTGATACAAAGAGAGGCACTATCAAAACTTGAAATGTTGATGGCCAATAATGACCTTATAAAGAGGCAGGAGATATTTGACAAGAAATATAGAATACACATAGGAGACAGAGATAACTGGAAGGTGGAAGTCGGACACCCGACGACCATCTGCTTCACGGATGGCTCAAGAAGAAGCTCGATGAAACTAGCAGGAGCGGGCATAGTGATCCTCAAACTGGGAGAGAATCAGTACCACTGGGTAGATATGCTAGCGTGTTCCAAGCCGAGGTATGTGCTATAACGCGCTACGCAAGCATAATCAAGAAGAGCGTAAAACAAGAGGGCGCTGTCGTAATATACACCGACAGCCAGGCAGCACTAAAGGCACTAAAGAAAATATCAGTTACCTCCTCTCTCGTGAGAGAATGTCGAGAGGAGCTCAACTTGATAGGCAAGCAAAGAAGTGTCACGGTGGCATGGGTTCCAGGACACCAGGGAGTAACGGGAAACGAGAAAGCTGACGAGCTGGCGAGGATAAGGGCGGAGACGGAATACATAGGTCCGGAACCGGCTCTGCCTATGTCAGCGGATGTCACGAAGGGAGTCATAGAGAAGGTAAAAGAGATGGAAGCACAGAGAGAATGGGAAGAAGAGACTGGATGCAGACAGTCGAAGATGATGATCAAAGGTATAGACCACAGGAGAACCAGGTATCTTCTGAAACTAGGTAAGAGCAGTCTGAGACTATTGACAGGTATCATTACAGGTCACAATACTCTCAACAGACACCTCAAGATAATGGAAATTAGTAGAGACGCCTCCTATCCACATTGTGGTAAGGAGGAGACTAGCTTACACTTACTAGCAGAATGTACTATGTACGCGGCACCGCGATATAATACATTCGGTAGAGACACACTAAAAGAAAACGAACTAAAGGACGTCGAACTCAAAGATGTTCTTTTATTCTGCAGGAAAACAAAAAGATTTGAGGAGAATAGTGTGGGAATGCCGCCGGGACAGTAACCTGAAGCTCCAACTCCAGGGAACTGGGCTGAATGAACGCGACAAGCGATCGACAGCCCGCCTGCTTCTGACCGGGCGTCCCTACACTACATCTACATCTACATGTATAAGTTAGTCTATGAATTTACTAGAGTCGGTAGTGCTGCACTCTGGCGGCAGAACATTGCAGTAATATCCCATATTGAGAACAGCGACCATGGAGTCCATGGAGTGGTTGGCACTAACTAAATACGAGTATGCTTCTATACAAACGCGAGGCTCTGTGATAATTTGTTCCAAGGTCCCTTTTTTCACTGAACGACACATAAAAAAATATTTGTACACTTTTCTATCTTTATAATAGGATCTACAACAATAAACAATACTTTTAATCGGTCTCCAGAGTGTGTACTTCGGATGTTGTCTATATCGATGCCGATGTCAGTAAAAAGATATTCACCGGCGCGAGACGATAAAAGTTTTTTTTATGCGATTTCCTCTAAATAAAGGTATGTAAAAGTTATGTTTTTAAAATCTGCATTAAATAGGCTTTATCATCATATTTTTTTAATGTAGAAAAACCAGGCAGTTTAATTTTGACAATAAATAAGAAACAAAAATTACACTTGAAAAATTAGACACTATGAGTTTTTTTTTTAATTTTTTCTACAAATTGCTAAATTTTTATACCAGAAATGAATTCTACGTTATTGATTTATCCGAAATTGATACCAAATATGACCTATTAGCTAAACGGGGCCTGTTAGAATTTTAAGAATGAAGCCGGGCGGAGCGGTACTTTGACCCCCCCCCTCTCGGGCCCCAGAGGGGAGGCTCCTTCGGGCTACCGATCGAAATCGGCTTGTTTTGATATAAGGAACAATTGTGCCAAGTTTCATGCTTTAATCAAGAAAAAAAAGGTTCGACCTTTTTTTGTCACTTAGAACCCTAGCTATAATGGCAAATACAAATTATATAATGTTTTTGAACTACCAAACTCTTTGGTTTATACCAAAGAGTTTGGAAGAGTTTGGCCGCTGGTTGCCGACCGCTGGTTTATACCAGCGGCCCACGGGCCACATGCGGCCCGCCAACCTCTCGCTTGCGACCCGCGAGCCTCCTTGGCTATTTTGTATGTAATACTGACGAACAACAATGTCTGCTAAAGTCAAAAATATTATTAAAGTGCGGCCCGCGGCATCTTCGTTAACTACTATGTGGCCCTTGGCTGCTAAAAGGTTGCCGACCGCTGGTGTAAACGTATCGATTACGAAAACTGCTAATTTACGTATTACCTTTTACCTATACAGCTACGTAAATTAGCAGTTTTTGAGCAACTGTATTAAAAATAATCTTACTGGTTTATTCCACGGTCCCTTGGTCTTGCCACCTTCTGGAGCGGACTCCTCCGAGGCAGTCTGGGCCTCCGGAGCCGGCCCGCCCTGCAGCACCTGAATTTTCAGCCCGGTGTAGTCCTTAACTGGCTCCTCGTACTCCTTCCATTCTTCCTCCTCCTGAAAAAGAAACAATTCATCAGTTGCTGGTTTATGGTCTAATGATGTATTGTAGAACAATGATGTAGTAGTAACTCTATCTAGAATAATAGGGTGAATCAACTTTTTCTTGTCACTAGTTGCCATGGTTACGGTCTCCTGGGTCACTCTTAAAATACTAGTTATTTCGTATTTAAATGAACCAAACTTGAATTTTTTGGTAGTTATAAGGCCTTTCCACAATGGGACATCTACTAAGCATGTTTGTAGAACATGGTACATCAGCCCTTCTATGAAACTATGCTACTAATGTCCCCTTGCTGATAGGACAGAATAACGACAAAAATAGTTGATCAACCCAATAAATAAAGTTCCAATGTGATTGATCAGTACTTAATACCCTTAACCTAGCATAATTTAGTTTTAAGAATATTGCTGTGCCCTACCAGGGTCTATGTGAAACTCACTACGTCGGCCTAAATCGCAAACCTCGTAACTCCATTCCAATGAAACTAGTAATTGCTACCTTAGCCAACAATACTTATGGTCGCAAACCTTGTAACTCCTCCCTCGTAACACCCCCGGAGGAGTTACGAGGTTTGCGACTTAGGCAGATGACTATTACTATGTAACACCAATGTAACAACCAAGAATGCTATAAATAAATTATCAAAGTAATGGTTTTCCCTTAGTTTTCATTTTCTCATTGACTGTGGTTATAATACACACAGCTGTAAGTAAAGCCTGACCAGTAATATATGATCACTGTCAAGAGGGCGCTGTTATTCTCACGTATAGGGTGACAGTTCATATAGTATGAAAAAATTAGTTCCAGTGAAATTCCGCAACATGGCGCGTGATAATTCCTGGTCTGGGTTTACATTGTATTAATAACCATAATGAATACATAAGTCTTAACTGTATATTGTATTATTAGGTATAAATAATGTTAAAAATGCTTTATGTTGTTAATGTATTCCAATTTGTGCCGCTTTGGCATTAGGTGTTAGGTGCAATTTGTTATTTGAAATAATAAATAAAATGTAACGTAATGTAAATGTGTGGTGACACAGCAGACATCTGACAGATAAGATAAAGTATACACAAAAGATTTTATTTTCAATATCTCTATTAATACTTACTTCAACTGGCTGAAAAATCAATGAATTGTAATGTAACAGATAACAACATTATTTACCAACTTTACTAAGGGGTCATCCATTAATTACGTCACACGAATTTCTAGGTTTTTTGACCCCTCCCCCCCTCCTTGTCACACTTGGTCACATTTGGCAAACCCCTCCCCCTAGTGTGACGTCACATTTTTTCTACGAAATCGCCAAATCGAATTAAGTAAGTACCTAAGTATTATTAATATTTTATCAAAATATTTTTGACAATATAAATATTAGTAATTTTATAACCCAAAACTGCTTAGGAAAGAAAATAAAATGTTTTAAAAACTTGTTATTTAAATGTACAGCGAATAAAATAATTTAAATAAATTTTCGGTTACGTCACAAAGTTTGTGTGTCCCCCCTCCCCCATGTCACAATATGTCACATTTTCTTGACCCCCTCCCTCCCCTTAAACGTGTGATGTAATTAATGGATGACCCCTAATAAGGAAAAACAATATTCATTTCAATCCACAATTAGTATGAATAAGAATATCATAGTTTAGAATAACATAGTATAATTAATGTAATATAGGTAAACTTTATTGTCCATGTCTCTTGTAATATAGAGATGTAAATTATCAAAATTGTTTGGTTCAAAAAAGTAAGTAGGGGCAGTATGAAATAAATTATTTACCTAAAATGCTTTATTATTTTTCATAGTATTTTTGTGTCACAAGTAATTCAATATAGATATATGACAGTAGGTAGCGGGAGTCCACTGGATGCGGGTGGCGCAAGACCGGTCATTGTGGCACTCTTTGGGGGAGGCCTATGTCCAGCAGTGGACATCCTCTGACTGTTATGATGATATGACAGTAATAAACAACACACTTAACACCACAGGTGTCATTCATAATCAGTGACAAATAAAAAGATTAAGTAATGGCCCCTATTAACTCCATAACATATTGAGGTTACACAAAAAGTAACCTAATCTGCTAACCTCAAAGTTCATTATGCCAAACAACATTTAATATTGACTAAGAGCATTTATTTACAGTGATAAGAGACTCAACAGACCTCAAGTCACTAGATTTATAAGAACTTTTACATGTAGTAAGACATTAAATAAGTAAATACCTTTTCTTCACCAATGTCCGCCAAGCTAATCTGTACAATTGAATGAGTAAAAAAGAAAGTATACGTTAATTGAGCTCAATGAATGAATGATTGTCAAGTTTAACCTCTTGACCTAGAAATTTTGAATGAATGAATGGTTTATTTATTTAAAAAAGGGATCTATTGAGATAGGTAACCCCTCTAAGTAGCAGTTTCAATGCAATATAAAAACAAATAAGCGACGCGAATAACATTAATTACTAAATATGTACGTCGAAAGCATTAGCGCTAGTTATACTAATGACGAAGCAGTATTTTTGCCACATTAACAAAATAATGACAGTTTCACGCCTCGAATTAGCAGAAAATCGGAGATAGTAACAGGTTATTTCCAGTTTGACGTGACTGGAGGATATTGAGTGAGGAAATTAAGGCAGGGCTCCATAAATAATGAGCTGTGTAATCGTAAATTTTGACAACTGACAAAGAGGTCCCAAACTTGACATAGTACACTTGAATTTAGGTGGTTATTCAGACACTCACCCCAGCTCGGCCTCCCTCCTCGCCCTCCTGCGCTGGCCGCTCCTTCTTAGGCCTCACTTCAGATGCTTTCTGTTTGCCATCGTCCAATTTCTTCGCCATCTCTTCGGCGGTTGCAAATTTTTTGACAGACTTTTTTTTGCGGTCTTTTTTCGCAAAGAAATCGTCTAAATCGGCCATGACTTACTATTATTAACACTTGTATGGTAAGAACAGTGAACGTTTAATTACAGTAATATTAGAGTGAAACAATAGGGGGAATTCTGCCCCCAAACGTGAAAATGATTTTTGTGGCAAGCGTGGCCGACTGTTCTTTTTTTTTTAATGGCAGTTTCAAAAGTTGCCAGTGCTTGACAATACTTTTCTACTATGTGGTAGTTTTTTACCTTGTAGATAGTAACACACTGAATAGTGGTAATGCATTAAAAAAATCGATGGCGTAATTTAAAAATATTATGAAGTTATGGATAGTTTTTATTAGAATGTAAGTCTATTCGACAACAAAAATAAATGTATTCGGGCATTAGACGAAACCAATCCATTTTCTTCAGGTGTCTTAATGCAACAAGATCGATATTCATTTAACTTTTAACGAACCATTCGTTAGTTAACTAGTGCCCTTAACGTGACCTTAGTCTTATTGACCGAGCGTTAGCGAAGGTCTACGTTTCAGCTTGGGCGAAAAAGTTTCGTATGTCCGGGTGTTCTCCAAAGAGAATATAATCACTACGTTGTGTTCTCCTCTATCTACACGTGCATTTCTTAACCGATTCTCTTAAAATTTTGTACGCAGGTTCAATACTTAAGTAGTAAACTTAGTTTTAGTTTCCGAACTTATTTTTTAAGCTTATTGCGAGTCTACAAATCACAGAGCCGTTAGTTATAGTAGTAATACCTTTATGTCAATATGATACCAAATTATAATACGGCGAATGAACTAATGAACATGTTATGCTAACAAAGTTAAGATCATGTTACCGTATGCAAGAATTTACGAACGTTTTCCTTCGTTTATTTGTTATTTTTACAAAATTATTCACAGGCTATACAGCCTATAGGCTACACACAGGCTACAGGCTATAGGCTAGTCTATTATATTGTAAGCTTTAAGAAGATGAAATTTGGACGTATACTCATACTCCTTTTAATAATCTTTAATTAAGTATGACTCTAGTCGTTTATTCCCAAAAACGTACATAACTCAAAGATGAAAACAATAGAACCTAATTATGTTGTGTAAAACTTTACATTAAATATTACGACGAAGCCTAAAAATGGTAACTTTATTACCCATTAAATCTTAGGCATCCAAAGAATTGCCTATAAAACCCAGACTTAATAACAAGGCTAACTGACCATTTTTAAAAGCCACCCAGACTTCAACTATAGTACTATAGCACTAACTTTCAGACACCGACGTATTACTATATTCCACGCCGCTACAGCGGACGTGGGCAAAGAAGGCTTATCATCGCTACAAAGTAGTCGTATCGAATCGAACCAATACCCGATTATCTTTTTATCTTATCGCATTTACCTGGACGGTGTAAAAGTTGGCAGTGTACTAAAGGGATTGAAAGTCAAAATGTTGGGACCCCTGGCCAGAATTTCAAACCAGTTGGGGAGGAATGTGATGCTGAAGTCAGTGAGGAATGGATCCCATGGAGGTGTTCCTGGAGAGGTAAGTAGATATATTACGTAACTATCTAAAAGTCACTTAACAGTTTGGTACTTGAAAGTTGTAAGATCTTTATGGCGTCTCACGCACTTAGGAGTTGCGCGACCTCTTGAGTGACCTTTAGGTTTAGGCTCTGCACCTTAGATTGAAATTGTGTAAGTTATACAAAAAAAATAACATGCACAAATGTGTAAGTATATAAGAGTAAAAATGCACAATGTGCTTTTTCAATTGGTTATACATTATCATTCATTTGTTTTACTGCATCGCAGCAATGAGGAAAAGTTGCATAAATAATTAGTTCCACAACTACAAACTTGCCATTATTGAAGTTAATATTCAGTCTTCAGTCTTTTTCCTGTGGGAACGTGACGTCATACAACTGATTTGAATATCTACTTCGTTTTCAGTCGTACATATAAATATGTAAAGTGAATGTAATTGAAGTCTGTATATATATGTATCATATACAATTTGTAACTTATTTATCGTCAGTTATATTTTCATGAGTGACCTTGATTTATAGGACACTACGATCAGACCACCACCGCCAGACCAAACCAACAGACTTTTGACCAGATAAAGTTCAATTCGAGTGGTTCTAATCCAAAAGATAATTTTAATCATGAGTAGGTAGAGAAGTCCATAAACTAAGATCTTAAGTCAGAATTTACTTGGACAAAATTCTAAGGACAAAAATTGCGAGTACTTTCAAGTATATTAATAGACCTTCCATGTTTACGATTTCGTCGAACCTGTTTTCGGTCCACATACATATGTATTTATACGTAATATACATAATGGCGACTGCAGCCTGTGCAAACAAGAACTCCGATATTACCAACAAGGAAAATACGATCATGCCATCTCCTTTTATTAGCATTTTCACGAACAAAGAGTGAAAGGGATAGAGAAAAGGTGTCGATTATTGAGTTAGTAAGTTGATCCCTGGTGCATATATTCATGGCGTCGCCGGTTCGGTGAACAATGTAATCGCTCAGGATCTCTATAAAAACAATTTTTTATTACGGTGTAGCATGCAAGTGCAACGGTTTCATCGTCAGCAACGGGTGAAGTGTGTACTCGTAGTGTTTCTTATAATATGGTTAATATTACTGATATAATGATATTGTCCACATTGTAATAATCATATTTCATTGCATTTTAATACTATAGTTCGTTTTTTTTAGCATTAGAAAGAACTCCACAGAAGCAAGCGTGCAGTTTCTGCCAGGCTCTTTAATTGTTAATAATTATTGAATTATCTAATGTAGCATGGTCAATACAAATAATTTACTTCAAATTATTACTGCTATAAGCGCCGGATTTGGAACCACAAGCTTACTTCTGCGAAGTTCTTTCTAATGCTAAAAAAACGAGCTATAATAGAGCGCCCAACTATGCCACTTTTTGAAGGGCCCCACCATGGGCCCACAGATTACCAGTTAGCCGGACGATATCAGCCTGTCAGTTGATATTGTCCTGACAGGCTGATATCGTCCTACGAACTGGTAATCTGTGGGCCCCTTGAAACATATAGGTAATTTTATGCAAAAACCATACATACTAGCAGATCAAAATAACGTCGATTGAATTTTCTGCAAAGATGTATGACGGATGGATGTCGTAAAATGTGTTAAAATTAGCACTGAGCTGCGCTTCAAAACTAGCTTGTAATCTGTACAAACATTATAATTAAACTATTGTACAGTAACAGTACAATACATATAATGAGCTCATGCACATATTTATTTAGCCAGAACGCTGCATCGTAAAGATAAAATGAATCACTCACATAAATGTGTGAAAAGCAACCGACAACCTCATCGAAATATGCTTCTCGATGCTTTTTCATAGTACATACTCATATTTCCATTTCATAGTCCTTTGCATCGATCGTATACATATAGTGCGTTGAATATGACACGTATTTTTCATAATAAACGAGCAGATGGTTCGCCTGATGGTGGATAAATATCGTCGTACATACATGAACTCCAGTCAGAGGGGTTGCTTTTGATTACCTTGCCGGTCTTTAAAATGGGAGTACGCTCTTCTCTTGAAGGTTGTACGTAAAAAAAGATAGGCGGAATGATTCTTTCATTTCAAGCTAAAGATAGTGAAATAGATTCATACGAATTGACTACTTAAAGATTTTATTCTTTTTACTAGCCTATTTTGGTATCTCACTGCTGGGCAAAGGCTTCTCTCCCGTTCTCTACGACTCCCGATATAGTGCCTCTTCCGACCAGTTGTTGAGGAAGGTGTGCAGGTCATCCCGCCATCTCTATCTGGGCCTACCGCAACCATCCGCACACTTCTTTCTTCAGAGGGGAAACTAGGCTTTATTGGAAGAAGTCCTCACGATGTTTTCCTCCACCGAAAAGGGACTGGTAAATATCAAATGATATTTCGTATATAAGTTCTGAAAAACTCATTGGTACGAGCCGGGGTTTGAACCCGCGACCTACGGACTGCAAGTCTCACGCTCTTATCGCTAGGGCACCTGCGCTTTTTTTAAGTGTTAAAGATTATTCTAATGAAATGTTTCAGAATCTTCCATTCGACATCAACAACAGGGCCCGCCTCACGTTCAACTTCTTCTGGTTCGTGGGCACCGGCATCGGCGCGCCCTTCCTCATCGTGCTGCATCAGCTCAGGAAGAAGTAAATGGTAAGTCATATAACATACATACTAGCGACCCGCCACGTTACACCACGCCACCATAACTAGTGCTTACGTCAAATCATGGGATTAGTTGTCAAGCGGACCCCAGGCTCCCATGAGTCGTGACAAAATGCCGGGATAACGCGAGGAAGAAGAAGACTAGCGACCCGCCCCGGCTTCGCACGCGTAAACCTAAACAAAGTATACACCTAAACCTTCCTCAAGAATTACTCTATTGATAGATGAAAACCGCATGAAAATCCATTCGGTAGTTTTGAATTTATCGCGAACATACATACACTTAGGCAGACGTGGAGGCGGGACTTTGTAAGATGTAGTGATTTATACAAGGTGTAACCAAATAATCGGGATTTTTCTTTCTATGGGACAGGTCATCTAAGTAGGCCAAATTTTCGCGAATTCTTTCTCATACAACTAGAGTAGACACACAGTGAGTGGTAAGGTAATAATTAACGCACATGTAGAAACAAACCCAAGCGTGTACAGCACATATACAGAGACAGCACTTAGCTAATTAAAAGGCGAACGCAGGGTGTGTGCGAACAACAACACTTTTTCCTGACCATTGGTGAACCTTATCTCTTTGAATTAAGGTTATCAATTTAATGTACAATTCTATAACCGCGAAAATCGAAGTTCGCAAATTGCGAGCATCTTTCTCTATCACTCTAACTACGCCTTCATTGGAGTAAAAGAAAAAGATCACCGTTATTCACGAATTTCGGTTTTGTACTACGCCCTTCTACGCCCTTGTTCGTCCTTCAGACATTGTAACCTTCTGGCTTAGCTATTTTATTTGGGATGAGCTTATGTCACATTACGAATAGTAAATCAATATTCTAGCCGTTCCAGTGTTTTAGGGTCCGGCAATAAACGCGCAATGGCTGATTGTTACAAAGTAATGGCGCCAATAACGCGTGGAAACCGTTATTTTTGAGAGTTATACTTAATTTCTATACCTTTAAAAGCATATATATATGTAATAGAAAAATAGGTAAACAGCCTAAATTAAGGTAAGCGTAAATTAAGCGCAGAGGTGCTACCGCGAAAATCGAAATTCGTAAATTGCGGGGATCTTTCTCTTTTACTCCAATGAAGGCGTAATAAGACTAATATGAGTGCAGAGAAAGATGCCCGCAATTCGCGAAATTTGTTTTTCGTGGTTATAGCCCAGTCCTTAACAAATTTCAAATTAGGACCGGCAGCACCGCTACGAGAATGCGGAAATCGAAAGTTCATTGTAGGGATACCATGTTCACATTATAAATACCGTAACAAATAATTATGAAGGTTTTATTCGTGGAATAACTTATAAGTGTTAAAAGTCAATGTATTAAACATATTCATAATAATTTTAATTCAAAGTCAATACATATTACTTTTTTTCTCTTTCAGGTAATTAAACGAAACACCATGTATTAATTAACACAATGTAGATTATTATTTAAGTAATTCTCAATAAATTAATAGAAACATTTTAAAATTAAATGGTTTTATTTAAAAAAAATACTTTGTAATCTAAAAATCTACCAAATTTTGTGAACGCAATGGTAGTTTTCTAATTAAAAAAAAGTTACACTCCATTGAGTTCCTTGTTTTTCGTGAAGGGGAAATCAAAGAAAAATCATCAAAATGCTGGGACCTTTGGCTCGCGCGTCCAACAAGTTGGGAAGGAATGTGATGACCAACATCGTGAGGAACCACTCCCACGGCGGAGTTCCTGGCGAGGTGAGTTCGAATTTCAAAAATTTTGACATTACATAATCACGTATTTACCTTTAAAAATCGATTCATTTGTTTTGTTTTAATTAAATTACTAGTTAATATAATATTCATTTTCAACACTTAATTTGTGCATATTTAGTTTCGGTTAGCCGAAATATTTGTATAGTATTTTTTATAGGTTAAGCCTGTCATATTGAATTGAAAGATTCATTACCACATCTATTTTTCGTGATAAGTTTTAAATTATGATATTGAAGTTTTATGATTTATATACATTCAATTGTTAAATATGTGAGAATATGCCAGCAGTATGCATGTTAATGTACATGCAGCTACAATAATATGTTACACTTCGAAGGCCGCAAAAATATGTGACACTCTTATGGCTCTACCAATAAGATTGTGTCATATATTTTTGTGGCATTTAATGTGTAACGTATTATTGCAGGTGACTGTACCATCGCCCACACTGTTAACTATACACCGGTGGACCTTATGCCTTTTGTAATAAGGTCCACTGTTGTACAGTTAGGAGTGTTGCTATTTGTACTTCATCATCATCATCATCATCATCTCAGCCATAAGACGTCCACTGCTGAACATAGGCCTCCCCCTTGGACCTCCATACGTGCCGGTTGGAAGCGACCCGCATCCAGCGTCTTCCGGCGACCTTAACAAGATCGTCTGTCCATCTTGTGGGTGGACGTCCTACTTAAAATATGAATAATGTTCGTTCATTTGTACTTAAAATATGAGTAATGTTCATATTCATATTATTTATTCACAATATTTATAATATTCCATGTCATTTTTATATAATAGATCATGTAATTATTTGAAGCAAGTACTATATAAGTGTACATTTGTAAAAATCAATAACAATTAAAATATAATTCATATATTACGGGGGTGACATTGTCACTGCGTGACAAAACCCTTTAAAAAAAATAAAGATTTAAAAAAAAAAAAAAAAAATTCATATTTGGGTAACTTAACTAAAGGTCAACACTCAAATATTTGTCATAGGTGTAGAATGTGTGTTCGAGAAGCCAAGCCTTCAGTCTAGCTTTAAAACATTGCAGCGACAGTAATAAAAACTAAAATAAACAATTCCAGAACCTGCCATTCGACATCAGCAACCGCTACAAGCTGACGGCATTCTTCATCGTCTACGCTGGATCCGGCCTCTCCGCACCCTACCTGATCTGCCGCCACCAGCTGCTTAAGAAGTAAACAGGTAAAAAATCTATTGAACATTGTGTGAACTCTTCTTCCTCGTTCCCTCGTTGCTGAGGATCGCAACCACATGTGATTTGTCTCCATTTTGTGCGGGTCATAACTCTCGGGAGCACTCGGGTCCGTGTTATTATTATTATTATTTGTGAAGCAGGCAGGCAGTTGAAATAACTGATAATGCCTGTATCTAGAGCCATCAACCGAGTTTTCAGTGTTGAGTAGAGTTTGCATTGTGCTTGTCTAGTATTATTGGAAAAAAAATCAAAAAGATGTCTAACTTAGTCAGGACTCAGGATCCTTATATATGCAGAGAAATAGACAGCAGGTGCAAGCTATGCTGGCGCCATCTGCTAAATACTTCGACCGGCCACCCCATTAAGGTAAGCACAGGACTATAACCGCGAAAATCGAAGTTCGCAAATTGCGGGCATTTTTCTCTGTCACTCTAATTACGCCTTCATTGGAGTAAAAGAGAAAGATCCCCGCAATTTGCGAATTTCGGTTTTCGCGGTAGCCCTCCGGCCTCAGAAATTGTTAGGTTCCAGTTAGCAAAATGTTGGATGGAGATTATCATTTCTTTTTCTGTTGCAGGTAGAGCAATGAGCATCATGTGATTCCGGAGGGCGAACATCCTAGGTTAAGTTAGCAAGCTGTAATTAAATCAATAAAGAACTTAATGAGTTACTGAGCAATTTTATTATACCCACAAAATGATTGCCGCCATGTTTATTTATTTATTCTACATATAGGGCTCAGTGTTATACTAAGCACAAGGACATGAATTAGTTATAGTTTTATGTATTAACTAATAATAACATAAGACGAACCATGTGATGGTTCTTTACAATAAACAACGCAAACGCATCAGAAAAAAATAAAAATAAAAAAAGTAGACGCGACTTTTTGGGTTTGTTTAAGTTAAATTTTAAAACGTTCAGATTTTAATATTTTTCACGTATGGCAACACAGTTACTAGCTGTCATTGTCATAGTTTTCTCGTTCTCGGCTTCATCCGCTTGGCTGCGAGCTTTATTTTTAAGCAAAATTAATTAAAAAATAGCAGTAAAACAACGTCTAATCAAGTGAAACTTACTATTGGACCACCTTCATTTTTGTGCAATGATATTGTCGTTATAAATACCAGTTTTCCGTGATAATTTACGTTTTCCCTGCACTTCTGCATCATGTCGGACTCTTCGTGTTATATATTGGATAATGGAGCTTATACAGCCAAAGTGGGCTTCTCCACGCTCGAGCCAAAGATCGTTCCTAACTGCATCATGAAAGCGAAGTCCGAAAGGCGTCGCCCGTTCATAGGATCTCAGATAGACGATTGCCGGGACGCGTCAGGACTCTTTTACATTTTACCATTCCAAAAAGGGTTTCTAATTAACTGGGACACGCAGAAAACTGTCTGGGACTACATTTTCAGTAAAGAATGCTGTCCAGTAAACTTCAACGAAGTCCCATTAATAATAACTGAGCCTTTATTCAATTTCTCCTCAATACAAGAGGCGATGACCGAAATTTTCTTTGAAGAATACGAATGTCAGACGCTTTTAAGGATAAACGGGACAGATTTAGCTGAATATAAGTATAGAAAGACACATAACAATGACTGTACAGTTATTGTAGACTCGGGTTACAGTTTTACATATATAGTTCCTTATATAAAAGGGAAGAAGTATAAAGAAGGGATAATTAGAATAGATATTGGTGGTAAAGTGTTGACGAATCATTTGAAGGAGATTGTGTCGTATCGGCAGTTGAATGTGCTGGACGAGACGTATGTTATCAATCAGGTGAAGGAGGACTCGTGTTTTGTGTCGGAGGATTTTATGAGGGACATGGCTATTGCTAAAGACAAAGGTATAGTTCTAGCTAACATAGTTATTCACATATTAACTCATCATCATCAGTTGTTCCCTCAATGCTGAGGATCGTGACATCATGTCCTAATGTTGCTGACAAGTCTCTTCCATAGGCTTCTGTCACCCGCCATATGTACGGCTTCCTGCAGATGTAGATGCAATGGTGTAGTAACTTGTGCGCTCCATCTAGCGGGTGGTCTGCCACGAGTCCACACATTAACTACAATTAATAATATTTACAAGCATTTTTTGTTATTTTCCAATATTTCCAAGCATATCCCATCACTCAATTGATTTTGTGCATTACATATGGGCATCTTCACTTAAAAGTGTACCATTTACTTTTTTTCGTAAATCCATCAACTTTTGACTTATTTCTACTCAGCATCACGAGATTCACGAGGACTATTGATTTAAAAAGATAAAAATAGGTCCCCAAAAAAAATGATTGTCTTGTAACGCATTTTCAAATACATTTTGTATGGACTGGTACGAAACTGACACCAAAATCTTGTATGAAAAAATGGGGACACTTTTTTTCTTTATCTCTTTCAATAGTTCTCGTGATTCTGAGTCTATGTCTGCTTATTATTGTCTTCATCTACAGTAATAGTTTTGATGATGATGATGATGATATCCTGTTATCCCTCATCAGGAACATAGGGCTCTCAGAAGGGTTCTCCACTGTTATCGAGATAATAGTTTTACATGAAATAAAATAATTCGCAATTAATTACAGGCTCAAAGAACACAATAATAAAAGACTATGTGCTCCCGGACTACACGAGCATCCGGCGCGGCTACCTGCGCGACGTGGTGAAGCCGGACGAGGAGCTGGAGCAGCAGACCCTGAGGCTCAACAACGAGAGGTTCACCATCCCTGAGCTACTGTTCCACCCGTCAGGTAAAACTTGTTTATACTAGAGATGCACCGGATATCCGGTTGGTATCCGGCCTATCCGGCCATTATTTTACTATCCGGCCGGATACCGGATGGTAACATTGCTTGATTTCGAAGTAAACAAATTAGAATTAAGAAACAGACACTGTCAATTCGTACCTGTTTATTATTTTAAAACAATTTAATCATTCCACTGACTTGCACGCGCACTCATTTCGTAACTAGAAATGAGTCCGCGCGAACGTTAGGAAACAGGTCAGACCTGCAGAATGCGCACCTGAAAAACCGAAATGTAGGTATAGTTCCGCTGGCCGAATATTCGGCGGCCGGTTACCGGATATCCGGCCGATGTTTAGGCCGAATATCCGGTATCCGGCCAAACAACTATCCGTTGCATCTCTAGTTTATACTCTGTACCTTTAGGACTTTAGGTACTTAAATAAAAGTAAACTAATAATTTGTACATTTTCGGGTAGTTATAACATTTATTGATTAACCAACCAAATACAAAACCACCTGGATCTGTCACTGAACGACCTAACTTTAACCTACATTATATTTGATTATGTAATGTTTTCATCTACCCTCAACTGGCTTAAGAAGTCATTTGAGGGTAGATTTTGTATACTCTTTTTTAAATTTTCCGACTAAAGAAACTAGAGCGAGAAACGACCAATGGGTCACGAGAGAATATTGAAAGTCCTGAAACCAGCCCTGAAACTACTACCTTTTGAAGACTGCCAAGAGGTGGGTCCCGAATTTGGCAGTTGTTAGGTGGGTCGGGGTTCAGTCAACTTTGGGAACCACTGAACTAGAGATGGTTTTGGTAAAAAACCCAGTTTCGGCATTTCATCCGCAACCTGAGTTATGCGAAAACCGACATTACGGAAAAGTCAATATCGGCGTGGCCAATGGTTCGATATATTTTTGGCCGACACCGATATGTACCAAATGTATGCATGCGAAATCTGCGTGTATAATCACAGTTTCAAGTTAATAATAAATATCCATTTATTTTAAGATTAGTAAGTAGTTAAGTTTGTATAAACAGATTAAATTAGAAATTTATTTTTTAAATGTCGATTCCGATTCATGTGTCCATGTTTAATCTTTCCAGATGTCGGCATCCCCCAAATGGGCATACCTGAAGCAATCATGCACTCAATCGACTTGTGCCCCGAAGAACACAAGGAAAGTCTCCTTGCCAACATTCTGCTCTACGGAGGCAACACTCTTTTCCCCGGCTTTAGAGACAGAGTCTACAACGACGTCCGCTCATTCGCTTTAGATCACTTCGATGTCAATGTAACACTAGCTCCTAACCCGTTGACTTACGCGTGGGAAGGAGGCAAGGAGATATTCAGAGATACGGAGTTTTATTCCTTCTGTGTTACGAAAGAGGAGTATGACGAGGAGGGGAAAGCGCTCGCGTTTGAGCGGTTCGATATATAGCGGTCGAAGCGAGCGCGGCGGGAGACCGCTGCCTCGTGAAAAACAAGAAGTTATAGAAAACTAGGACCCTGAGGCCGCGAAAACCATAAATATTTGGCGTTTGCGTCCGTACCAACTGATTTGATCGGACAATTTAATCAGATTGGCGAAAAACTTTTCTCGTTTGGACAGGCCTTGTCTTTCTATCATTCGAATATACAAGGGCGAGGCGATAGGCAGATAACTAAATTTCGATATTCCTTATTCACGGTTTTATTGGCGTAAATTGGCAACATCGTTGCAATTGACATTTGCTTGACCAATGAGGGGCCGCCTTAGGACCAGTGTTTCCAGTTTAGAATTTTAAGATCCCATAACAAAATTGGGCAAAGGCAGTAGCTAAAAATAGTAGCATGTTGAAAAAAAAATCCTTAACTTATGAAAGAATTGGACTATGAGTAAGTTGGACAAACGCATCTAGAGCTCCGTACTGTAGCGTAATTCTTTTTACATCTTACAAAGCCAAATTTCAATGAAATATGAGATTTGTAAAATGTATTATTCTAGAACAAGCGTTGTTAAAATTAAATGCCTTTCCAGACCAAAAAAAAATGTCTGCAGCGGATTTGGTAGCCCACGCAGTGCAAGTGTCATTCATACGTCATTATTTCATAGAAGTTTGACGTTTAAAATAACACTTTCGCTGCGTGGGTTATCAAATCCGCTGCAGACTATTCTTAGTCTGACTCTAAAAGGCCACTACTCTCTCTGTTCTCTTGTGGCCAAAATGTAGTATAAATATAGTTAAAAGTTTAGATATAACAGGAAAACCAACTTAGTAGAAAAAGGTGCAAAAATATTTATTTAATGGAGTTCGAATTTTTACGTTCACGTTTTCAAATTTGCCGCTTTTTTCTACTGATAAAGATTTATCACTGAATTCCTAGTGTTGTAAGACTGATGTGTAATGGTAATGGCAAAATGATATTAGTATTACAAGTTGTAAATCATGTTTCGGTATTAAATATCCATTGCAAATATATTTAATAAAAGTACTTCCTGAGTAAGTGTTTCATTCGTATATAAAAAAAAATATTCCATGAAATTTTATTAAAACTACCTACAGAAATACATAAACGGGTATCCTCAAAAAAGGATTGGTATTCTAGTAGTGATTATTATATTCTTTGATTGGTAGCTCGTATGATACCTCTAGTTGCAGGCGTCCGTTGGCTACGGCTACAAACGGACCGTATGCTTTTTGCCAACGACGTGAAAAAAAAACAAATGGATTTTTTTTTACTGACAACCATCACCATAAATAATGCAACGAAAGACGCTTTATTCAATACCTTGAACATACTTATTTTACACCTTGCAACACATCTGCTAAATGTCAAACTGTAGCTGTCAAACGTCATTTGTTTTCTTTCAGAATTATTTTGGATGAAAAACATTCGTTTCCGATCTAAATCTGTTTTCATCTTGAATTTGTGAAGTGATATTTACGTGAAAAATGGCTCTGTTCCCCGGAGCCGTCGCGTTCGACGAATATGGACGCCCATTTATCATATTGCGGGACCAGGATAAACAAAAACGGCTTACCGGTCTTGATGCTTTGAGGGTAAGTTTTATCTAAATTTTCCGTATATACTACTAGGTAACCTATGAAAAGCCTAATATAGACCACCTTTTATTTGTCTCGGACCTGTATACCACTAAAAAAAACAATATACTTTTCATAACCTAGCTATAAAAAACCGAACTCGAATTTACGTTAAAATTATGATAAAACCTAATTTGATCGCTAATTATTCACTTACTGTACTTAGTTGGTCTACATTAGGGTCTAATTAAGTTAAAAACTAGGTCTAACAACTCAAAATACACGATTTATGAACTATAATGTGACCAGGTGTTTTTGACAATGAGTCACATGATATAGGTAGATGTTCTTATATAGACGAGAAAGTATATTGCTTCCCAATGAAAATACTATGGACAAACAACCTTTTATCTGAGAACATACAAAAAACTAATAGACTTGAATGATAAGTGGTTCCTTGACAAAATCATAGTAAAGTTTTGTGGAAGTCATAAATATGTATTCATATATTAATTTATCATACAATCCCACTCAAGTGTAGAAAACTAGCTACTTTTAAGCCAGAGTACAGTATATTATACTCCTCCCTATTTAAGGAAAAATAAAGGCTTAAATAAATAAATAAATAAAAACAGTATATTATACACCCTAGAATAGTAGTAGCATATCAGACAGGGTCATACTCCTTTGTGAGCAACTGTACAAAATAGGTTATTATGTTATGTACTTAAAAATGTATTTAATTTTAATTTATTTTAATGGTTGATATAATAACCAAATGGGAGCCAGACAACTTTGAAAAGTGCATTATGGTTGGCATGGAGGACAGGGTAGTGGACATCCACCACCTATTATTAGGAAGGCGGAAAAACGTGCAGAATCGAGAGCTTTGGTGCACAAAATAACAACCTCATGTGGCCGCAACCCTCAATCATGAGGAATCGAGGAAGAAGAAGTAATAACTAAAATTCACTAATTACTATTACAACTTGTGTTATGCATTTACTTTTGTGATTCCCGCTCTTGACCTGTCTCCCACTAGTTCCTATCAAAGGCAGTTCCTAGTCAAGGTCATCTTGCCAATGCCGTCGATATTTGCTGTGACTCCAGGTCAGGCCAGGTTATGTGGGACCCACCAATAGTTTGCTGCTTTATCCCAGAACCAGTGGCGGATTTGCAGTCTTTGCTGCCCTAGGCCCCAGGCCCTGTAGCTGCCCCTTTTCAGGACCCATCATATTGACTACATTTTGAGTTATTTCTTGTTATCATTAGCAAATCATTTGCTGCCCCCAAAAAACTTGCCGCCCTAGGTCCAGACCTACTTGGCCTTAGGGCAAATGCCACTGCCCACAAGTCAGAAATTGATCAGATTACATACCCTTTACCACTTCCAGTCACACATCTCAGCGGCGCGGCAGATCGCTGGCATCCTCCGCACATCCCTCGGCCCCCGCGGCCTGGACAAGATGATGGTGTCCCCCGACGGCGAGGTCACCGTCACCAACGACGGCGCCACCATCTTGAAGCTGATGGATGTGGAGCACCAGATCGGCAAGCTCATGGTGCAACTGGCTCAGAGTCAGGATGATGAGATTGGAGACGGGACTACTGGTGTTGTGGTTCTTGCTGGTAAATATTTTCTCTAAACATCTTCCTTTAGTTATAGTTGTTGTGCGAGAACATTTCCCATACAAAAAGGAGAACATTCTAGAGAATGGCACAACTCTACTCTCAGTAGGATTAGTGCTTGTAAATGGAAACCTAGGCTGTCTGATATCATGCGCGGGTGACGTATATTAAGTTTAATATTAGCTCAAATAAGCAAAGAACACAGAAATTTCCCAATTGCAAATTGCAATTTATCAATTACTTTTAATAATGTAGGTGAGACGATGAATCATTTTGATTCTCTATATGTATTTATAAAAAAAGTGATTGATGTAGGACATGCATAAAAGCCCTTTGAAAAAAAGTGATAGTGTGCTATTTATGTATAAAATACTGGCAGAATCCCATTCGGACGTCCAACATTTACATTTGTTTAAGCCTTTATATTTTCTATTCTATTCTGCCTAAAGGGCGCGTTAGAGCATCCTCTTAGTTTGCAGACCAACAGTCAGACACTAACAAAATTTTCAATTTCTCCTAGGCGCCCTCCTCGAGCAGGCCTCCAACCTCCTCGACAAGGGCATCCACCCGATCCGCATCGCCGACGGCTTCGAAATGGCGGCCGCCGCAGCCCTGGCCCACCTGGACTCCATCAGCGAGGCCTTCCCAGTCAATAAGGACACCAGGGATCACCTCATCAAAGTGGCCATGACTACACTCGGCAGCAAAGTTGTTGTTAAGTGTCATAAGTTGATGGCGGAGATCGCTGTGGATGTAAGTACAGTTTTTAGGGTTCCGTACCTCAAAAGGAAAAAACGGTACCCTTATAGGATCACTCGTGTTTCTGTCTGTCTGTCCGTCTGTCACAGCCTATTTTCTCGGAAACTACTGAATCAATTAGGTTGAAATTTGGAACACATGTAAATTAGTGACCCCAAGACGGACATGTAACGTAAATAAATGAATTTTAAACACGGAGGCCACTTTTGGGGGGCTGAGAAAATAAAAAACCGGGCAAGTGCGAGTCAGACTCGCGCACGAAGGGTTCCGTACCATAATGAAAAAAAACAAAAACAAAAAAAAACGGTCACCCATCCAAGTACTGACCCCTCCCGACGTTGCTTAACTTTGGTCAAAAATCACGTTTGTTGTATGGGAGCCCCATTTAAATCTTTATTTTATTCTGTTTTTAGTATTTGTTGTTATAGTGGCAACAGAAATACATCATCTGTGAAAATTTCAACTGTCTAGCTATCACGGTTCGTGAGATACAGCCTGGTGACAGACGGACGGACGGACGGACGGACGGACAGCGAAGTCTTAGTAATAGGGTCCCGTTTTACCCTTTGGGTATGGAACCCTAAAAATGAAGTTTTTCAAACTATATCGTGTTACATATCAAATGAAAGAGCTCATTGTGAAAATGTCGAATATATTTTTTTTATAATTTTATGATAAACAGTTTAGGAGTAATTTAAGCAAATAGGCAAAAAATTACCATTCTCCCCCTTTATCTCCTAAAATTTTGAAAAAATAAACAAAATAGTTCTTTACCTATAGATGACAGGAAAACCTATTAGAAATGTGCAGTCAAGCGTGAGTCGGACTTAATAAACGGAACTCTTGGAACGCGAGTCCGACTCGCACTTGCCCGGTTTTTTTAATGGCTTTCCCCTTTTGTGTGTTTTGGCAGGAGGAATTTTGCCAATGACGATGTTTTAAGACGTACCACGCACAATAAGAATGTTCGGTGAATAATTTTGATTTGGTAATAGGAAAAATAGATGACGTAATTTATGAATAGCCCCTTAGACGCATTTATCAATTTTAAAATTTACCATTTCCAACATTTTTACCAGGCCGTGCTATCAGTGGCGGACCTGGAGAAGCGCGACGTGAATTTCGAGCTGATCAAAGTGGAAGGCAAGGTTGGGGGTCGCATGGAGGATTCCCTGCTGGTCAAGGGAGTGGTCATAGACAAGACCATGAGCCACCCGCAGATGCCTAAAGTTCTTAAGGTCAGTAACACCTTGTACATACATATTATCACGCCTATTTCCCGGAGGGGTAGGCAGAGACCACGGATTTCCACTTGCTACGATTCTGACATACCTCTTTCGCTTTCTTCACATTCATAACATTCCTCATACACGCTCGCCGGTTAAGGGTGCTCTTGACCTGGCTTTTCTTCAGGATTTCCCCGATCTGATCAGAGAAAGTCCGCCGAGGTCTACCCCTTCCAACTTCCACTTCTCCCTCATACACTCTCTTTGTCAGCCTTCTTTCACTCATTCTTTCCACATGTCCAAACCATCTCAACACCTTGTACCTGGTGTTAAATAATATAATTTAACATAAGATAATTTTATCAATACATAGTTTATATAGGGAAAAAGTATGTCTCAAACTGGCCACATTTTTTATTTAGTTTTAATGTGACAACCCTAAAACAACTGTATTTCCATAACAATGATGAAATGACCACCATGTAAATTTTACTTGAAGCTAATATAAGTTCCGCATCCTTAAAAGCTGTGTTTTATTATACGTACCTACGTAGGTCGCTGCTTCATATCCGGCTCGAAGGACCACAAATATTTACATGGTGGTTACTGGTTAGTTAATCGCCTGCGTTTAATGCAAATTAATTATCTTTATCTTTTCCCCTAGCGACATCTATCGCAGAACTATCTTACTAACCTTACTTGTTTGACAGGACGCGAAACTCGCCATCCTCACCTGCCCGTTCGAGCCCCCGAAGCCCAAGACCAAGCATAAGCTGCAAGTCGGCTCAGCGGACCAGTACCGCGAGCTCCGCGCCTACGAACACGACAAGTTCCTCGAGATGGTCCGACGTGTCAAGGTAACATATCACTTTAAACCAATTGTGTCTAAGATTAATTTCGTTTAGACTAGATCTCAAGACCAGTCATTGGTAAAATTGTGAATAAAACAAATTTTGAAGGGGGGTATATTACATTTTGGTGCCGTGACCAGGATCTAGACCTGTCCGTTCTAGAGTCTTATCTAGACAAGACTAAGCTGGCTGCAAGTCAGCTCAGCGGACCAGTACCGTGAGCTCCGTGCTACGAACAGTTCCTCGAGAGAACAGAATAAGTTCCTCGAGATGGACAGACTTGCAAGGTAACATAACCTCACTCATACCAGGTGTAATTCTCTGATTATAAGGTTCATTTCCAGATTCCTACCTTTAGAATTATAATTTAGATTTTAGATGGTCAAGTTCGGAGTGAATGACTTCTTAAGGGGGGTATATTACATTTTGGTGCCGTGACCAGGATCCAGACTTGTCTTGTCCGTTCTAAGACAAGACAATGCGGTTCAGTGGAACAGTACTTCGAGCAGTTAATTACAATACAATACTAGATCATCATAAGGTCAATCATCAAAAAAGTTCAAAATACGGATTGAGTTTAGTTCTGTTACATTTTGGTGCCGTAAGTGGGAAAAGAGAGAAACGCGTGAACAAGCTTAAAGTATCTATAATCCGAATTTCGACGCTATGTTTTAAAATTTTGGTTTTCATTGTATTGAACTAAAACCAACACATTTCCCCAGGATACCGGAGCGACATTGGCCATCTGCCAATGGGGCTTCGACGACGAGGCCAACCACCTTCTCCTTGCCGAGGGTCTGCCCGCCGTCCGCTGGGTCGGAGGACCAGAGATGGAGCTGATAGCCATCGCTACTGGAGGCAGGATTGTGCCTCGCTTCGAAGAACTTACTCCGGAGAAGCTTGGAAAGTGTGGCCTGGTTCGCGAACTAGGTAAGTTAAATTTAATGTTTTAATTAGCTTTATTGGCTGTACCAGGGAGGCGAAACTGATCCTTTCGGACACTCTCGGCTCCGTTCTGCTCAGCATTGCCATAGAATAAGTAATAGTATTATCATACAGAACGGCCACGCACCGCCCCGCCCCGACTCGCATTACCTCGCCCCGCGACTGGCCGCGACATGAATCTGGCGGACTTCTGGCGTCCTCTCAGTAAAGCGACTTACCCACACATAGACAATGACACGTGTACAGACGTGCCGCGCACACATAAAAACGCAAATGATTTTTGATGTATGGCGTGTCCGCCCAATGCCACATAATTCCGAGCAATTATTAGGGTTGACGCAACTTGACGTCCCTCTGCGTGTACGACCACAATAAGATAACGACTTGAATTTTGACAACCCTAAATGCTAAGCTGAAAGGGCTATCCATAAAGATAGTTTATTATTCGCGCTTGTATCGTAAATAACTATTTCATGTTGATTCCAGCCTTCGGCACATCCAAAGAGGAGATGTTAGTGATCGAGGAATGCAGCAACTCCCGCGCAGTCACCGTGCTCATGCGCGGGGGCAACCGAATGATCGTTGAAGAAGCAAAACGTTCAGTACATGATGCGCTCTGCATTGTGCGCAGCTTAGTGCAGGTGAGTGACAAGGACAGATGCTAGTGATGGAGGAGTGCAGCGTCTCCCGCGCAGTCACCGTGCTCATGCGCGGGGGCAACCGAATGATCGTTGAAGAAGCGAAACGTTCAGTACATGATGCGCTCTGCATTGTGCGCAGCTTAGTGCAGGTGAGTGATAAAATAACACTCTTTACAGTACATATGGTGCTACTTTACCGCACTAGTGCGAGAATTAGCACAATTCGTAACTATGTCGAAAAGTTAAAGGGCCATATGTACTGTAAAACGACGACATACGCGTGAATAGGTAATTCTCAACTCTTGTCGATTTGACATACTCTTCGGTCGTGTTTTATTTTATCACCACTTGTTGCGAATTTCCATTTTTCGCACTTGTATCGTAAGGTACTATTATAAGATACCTTGATAAAAATTGTACATAAAAAGGACATATAAGGTCGTGTGTAGATATTTGTGGCATTTTAACCGTGTCACAAAAAATGATCATAAAATTGTCTGTGATAATAAAATTGTGCAAATGTGTCGGGTTCGTAAAGGCGAGTTTCCACTAGTGTGCAGCACAATCATTTATATGTTCCACACATTGGAGGAATGCCGCCTTTAGAATTTTTTCGATGAGTATTTAGTTGCCTGTTGAAAGGAAAGTACAGTCGGCGATAAAAGCTTGTATCAAAAATTTGACAAGAAATGTATTATGTTTCAGGACTCTCGCGTTGTATACGGTGGAGGTGCGGCCGAGATCTCATGCTCTCTGGCCGTCGCACGCGCAGCTGAGAGCATCTCGTCTTTAGATCAGTACTCGTACCGCGGCTTCGCTGATGCACTTGAAGCCATCCCGCTCGCTCTCGCAGAGAACAGGTGAGACAATTATATCAGTATCGTGTATAGATCTCATGCTCTCTGGCCGTCGCACGCGCAGCTGAGAGCATCTCGTCTTTAGATCAGTACCGTAAAACGGGGTGAGTAGGTTTCGCGGGGAGAGTTGGGTTATGAATCGGGAGAGAAGGTTTGAGAGAGGGGTGAGAAGGGATTTTAAGGCTACTGCTACAAAAATAATGTATTCCAATTTAAAATGGGGCTATAGTAATACGCATAATAAAAAAAAATCGATCCAACAATCTTCCAAAATCACCTTTGTATGAAAAACCCTCTCACCCCAAATACGAGGCACTACGGGTGGAGGTGGGTTTTCCTCTTTATCGTCAAAGTTATGAAATGGAGCTACCCAAAATAAAATACAAACGTCCAAACCACTTATTATATACACCATTCAGTTTTCACATGTAAAAATAAAATTTTATCGAGGTTTGAAAGTCAAATTTCAGCCAACTCACCCCATTTTACGGTACTCGTACCGCGGCTTCGCTGATGCACTTGAAGCTATCTCTCTCGCTCTCGCAGAGAACAGGTGAGACATATCGAATTCATATTTATAATCATCTAAAAGAGTGAAATATTTCAGTGTATGTCAACAACACAGGGCAGATGCGTACCTGCTTATCTCCAATACAGACAATCATGACCAAAGCACAGAATAAATAATAGTATTACCGTACAGAAAGGAAATTTCCTACAAAACCGAAGTTTGACAGCGGTTCAGGGTTGAATCATGCTGTCCATTTCTAATATGCGGCACTATACCTTTCGGCTATTTAGGGTTGTCAAAATTCAAGCCATTATCTGTGGTGCACGCAAAGGGACGTCAAGTTGTGTCAACCATAATGAATGCTCGGACCAATGCCGAGCCGAACGGAGCCGAGTTTGCCCGAAGGCGGAAGTTTCGCACCCCTGGCCAAAGCCAAAAGTTTTAACGAGTTATTAAGCAATAAGATGTACCTAAGTTAATAATTAAGTAATTACTGTAATTAGGCAATTAGCTAAGTCTACCCATCTATGTTTAAGGGAGTTCCCTCTGCCAACAAACTGCCCTGCAGTTTGGCAGAAGAAAAAGTCTTGTAAAATAGGGTTTATTTCACCTGAATAAATGATTTATTTATTTATTTTTGATTGATATTTGTTTCCACAGCGGGCTGTCGCCCATCGACGCGTTGTCGGAGGTGAAGGCGCGGCAGGTGGCCGACAAGAACGCCAACCTCGGCATCGACTGCATGGGCAAGGGTATGTAGTATTTATTTATCGTGTGCCCAGTGGCGTAGCTAGCATGGGTGGCACAAGAGTATGGTGTCACCCCAAAATTCAATCAAAATTGTAAAATATATTTAAAAAGAGTAATTGTAATTTAATAAGCAGTGGTGGCCGAGTGGATATGACGTCTGACTTTCAATCCGGAGGTCGCGGTTTCAAATCCTGGCTCGTACCAATGAGTTTTTCGGAACTTATGTACGAAATATCATTTGATATTTACCACTAGCTTTTCGGTGAAGGAAAACATCGTGAGGAAACCTGCATACATCTGCGAAGAAATTCAAAGGTGTATGTGAAGTCCCCAATCCGCATTGGGCTAGCGTAGGGACTATAGCCCAAGCCCTCTCGCGCATGAGAGGAGGCCTGTGCTCAGCAGTGGGACATATATAGGCTGAAATGATGAAAAATGATGAATTGTAATTTATGTTAAATAGCTCAGGATTTACTCCATCGCATTCATTTTACGAATTTTTATAGGTGGCACTACTGATATTCACGGTCGGGTGTCACCCCTAAATGGCCACCCCCCCCTAGCTACGCCACTGCGTGTGCCATATGTACATGTCACTGGATTACCACAGAATAAATAATAGTACTAGGTACAGAAGACTCACTCTCTAACAAAGCGCGTCTGTTACGATCACGACAGATATGTCCGCTAGGTGGCGATAGCGCCACGCGCGGCTAATGGCTATCCACCAAAATTGGTGTGGAACCGATGTACTTTTAACTACCTGTAGCAAAGCGACGAAATCGCAGGGTGAGCCACGCCTGGGATTACACATAAAAACTATATAAAGAGAAACTTGTATTATATTATAAATTAAACTGCAAAACGTAATTCAAGACCAAAAAAATAAAAGAAATGTTGCCACTTTTTTACTAGCGAGTCTTGTATTTATGTACAAATAAGTAAATAAAAGTACTTTTTTAAATAGTAGGAGTAAAATTACTAATGTATAAATTATCTTAGCGTGTTTATTTATCAAAAGGAATTTACTATTTTACATACAAATTATTACAGTGGCAACATCGTCTTACTTTTTTTGGTCTTGAATTACGTTTTGCAGTATATAACATCAGAGCATAGTGACTTCTTGAGCTATTTAGGGTCCTAGCCAAATTGGATGTTTAATAATTACGCCATCTTCTTCTTCCTCGGTCCCTCATTGCTGAGGATCGCGACCATGTATGCTACGTCTCCACAGTGTACGACCATAGGCCATATGGGTCACGCACTGCATGTTGCCGCCAACCACCCTCTTCTCAACATCAGACCATCTCGTGGGGGCTTTTCCTCGCGCTCGCTTGCCCTCTATTTGGCCCAAGATAATCTGCCGTCATACTTTTTAGACCGCATGATATGACTAAAGAAGCTGAACATATGTTTTAAATAGACTTACGGTATAGAATTTCCAATTTAGCAAGAACCCTAAATGGCATAACAACCCCTTGCGGTGACTGTTACTTACAATCCTTGTTCACTTGTTCTTTGGTATAACATCTATTTCAGTTCTTAACTTCCTAGTACTAACATTATCCTTCTTTCAGGTACAAACGACATGAAGGCAACGAACGTGATCGAATCCCTTCACTCTAAGAAGCAGCAGATAGCGCTCGCCACCCAGCTTGTCAAGATGATCCTCAAGATTGACGACGTTAGGTCACCGGCTGACTCCATCCAGTAATCCCACTTCTGAACCACTAGGATTACAAGTCAATCCCACTTCAGAACTACTAGGATTGCAAGCAGATGCCACACGGAACAACTAGGATTACAAGCCAATCCCACTCTGAACCACTAGGATTACAAGCCAATCCCACTTCTGAACCATGAGCATAACAAGCCAATTCCACTCACAACTAGAATTACAAGCCAACAATCGCACTTCTACAAGCCTTAGATTTCCTAGAAGGCTAATTCCATTCTTCCCGTATTCTAGCCCTTTTTGTGCAAACAACAACACTCCTAACTGTCCATCGGTGGACCTTATGCCTTTTGTGATAAGGTTTACGACCTGTCAGTTAACAGTGTGGGCGATGGTATATTCTACAATTAAAATTGTATCCATAAATACGTCCAGCTCAACGCAATATAAGGTCAGTTCAGAAGTAAAACTATGAGTGGGGCATTTAATTATTGTTACTAACTAGTTGCAGTGGTTCTATGTGATGAGATGTTGAGTAAATATCGGTATATTTTGGACAGTCAGCAGCAGAAGTTGCTAAGCGGGCGGGGTGTTCAAAATTACCTTGACACGCTCTTATTTCAAGGTCATTTTGAACACCTAGCCCGCTTGGCAAGTTCTGCTGCCGAATGTACGATCAAGAGATACCTTCTGTTTTATACAATTTTAAACCATTCAGAACGCTAGAATCATCTTGTAATGTTGCCTTTCTGTATTAATATTTTTATATTGGTAATACATATATTTATGCTGGTCAATTATTTTAAATTTTCATGAGTTTTAGAGTTGTAAAAATATATGTTCATAATAATACCTTCTACAGTTGTCTAATGATGTGAGGACTTCAAGGTTTTCTCGAGACATATAATAGCGGTGTTAAAATGGCTCATTATACAACTCTAGGTTTTAATGAATGTATTTGTTGTGTCATCACACTATTACCACACATGTCTCAATTCACTAATTCGTATTTTAGGTTATTCGAGTTCAGTATGCTAGTTTAAGTTATGCATTTTATTGAACGAGGTACGTGCGTATCTCAAGCCTTATTGCACTAATAAAAGTAATAAAATTATTTCAATTGTTTTTATTACAGTCGGCGCCACCTATGGTCACAATTTGACAGTTATGAATCCACCCCAGTAGATCTTAGCTTCATATAAACAAGGGTCAGTTCATAACTGTCAAATGTGTAGTCTCCTTTTTACAGGTACAGTTGTAAAGGTGACTAAAATCAGATACACTGTATCAGAAAGTCCAGAATTAAATCCTTACAAAATAATTAACAACAAAATAAGAACACTCATTTCTTAATATTCTACCTAATCAGCTTAGCTTGCTTAGAATCAGTAGCGTATAGCGAACATGTATAGTCTCTAGGGAAAAGGGATTCTTATAGCGTATTACAAAGGAATATGAGTGACTATTTAACCCTTTACCAGGCCAAGGGAAATATTCCACCCACATCTTATATCGGTTACCGTAGTCAGGTTTTAACTCCAAACCACCTACAAAATATTTTGTCAATCCCTGAAAATATTATTTTATGATCTTCATTCACAACACGCTTCTAAATTGCGTAATATATCTTTGGCAGCCATTTCAATTCACTTGAACGCTAATTTCAGCAAACTACGGAGAAATTCGAACACTTTCCATAATTTCTATGAAACAGAAGTACATAGATCGAACAATTTTTTGATATTTTGTAGATTTTGAGTGTTGAAAGCAAATGTAATCGTAAACATTGCTAAATATTCATGCATTATTGTGTATGACCAGAATTAGGATGTGGGTTGACATTATCCCATGGCCTTATTAGAGTTTAACTGTGTGGGAGCTATTTTTCCCATGGCCCGGTAAATTGTCTTGTCATGTCATAAAAACTCACGTAAGTAATAAAACAGTTTTTGTGTTCAACCTAGAGCGAATTCATGTACCTAGCTATAAAATCTCCTTTTAAAGGCTTTCCCTGAAGAATTTCTTCTTGTAGATAGTATCATAAAATTGAATAATTGTGTTGCTTGTTACAAAAAATAAATACGTACCGAGAATGCCCTTAAACGAATTAGGTACCTACTCGTATTTTTGATACAGCCTGTATACTTAAAAATAAATAACAAAAACCAAAGAGCCCCAAAATCTAATCGGGTCATGGGAAGAATAGTTCCCACACAGGCAAATTCTAGCCAGGCAATGGGATAGAGTCATCCCACATCCTAATTCTGGTCATATCACAAGGACGCAGGAGTATTTAGCAAAATATATGATTATATTACCTTACAATCATTAAAATCATGAAAATAACAAAAAATGGTTCTATATATCTGCTTGTGTTTTTCTTAAATTCAGTAAAGTGTTCGAATTTGTAAACAAACCACTAACATCACTGGTCAAGTGGATTTAAATGGCTGCTAAAGATATATTATTGGATTTTGAAGCGTGCCATGAATGAAGATCATAAAATAATGTTTTCAGTGATTGATATAATGGTTCGTAGGAGATTTGGAGTTAAACCTTGACTATTATAACCGATATAAGATGTGGGTGGAATATATCCCTTGGCCTGATCAAGAATATAATAAGACAAAATCTAGTATGACAGTTCATTACTTAGACAGGCGATGGGATAACCGTAACCCACATTTTTATTTCTGGTTTAGAGGAAGATCTCCGACTTTCATAAATACATTTTTTACAAGGCGTTCAATACGGTTGCAACAGCATATAAAATACGTATTAAGACACGCTGGTTCTTCGGGGCCTGGTAAAGGGTTAATGATTTTTCGGGATTATCCGATTTCCGAAATTACCCAAATACACCTTACATTAAATTTGGAGATGTAAAAGGTCCCCACAGACCACAGTCAAGAGAAAATACTCAAAATACTACAAAAACTGCCGCAATCAAAAATCTGACCCGTCGGTCACTGCTGAGTGCTGACGTTTGAACTTGTTTCCACAACCATAGCCCATTAACGTGCACACTAGTGCTACTGCTAAATAATCGTGGTTAGCGTTAGACCAAGAAAAGTCTGCAGTGATTTTGATAGCCCACGCATTGCAAGTGTTATTTATGCGTCATAATTGTGTGCACGTTGATGGGTTCTAAAGTCTTTCCTAATAATAGTAATATTCATCTATACATCTTGGATGTCCCATAGTTGAGTATTCCCAATAATCCCAACTGTTTGCTATATCTCTCCTGCCACTATCCTGACTGTACACAGGTCTATCATATCTTTCCGAATCTTGACTAACTCTTCGAGGTGATACTATATTTGGTGAAAGTCTATCTCGAGCTGTTCTTTTTTTCTTCCTACTATTCTTGCCAGGCAATCTATAACTTTTAGGTAATCGGTCATCTAAATCCTCTGAAGGCGATAATCTCTTATCTGATCTTAGAGCGCTACCAGAATCTCCATCAGCCCCAGTTGCATCTTGAATCCCAGGTTCATCGCCTGAAACTTGAGGAGGTCCTCCCGAGTTCAAAAAGCTTAGTCCAGGTACTATTCCTGCTGAAAAGCTGTTGGGTTCCTGAATTATCCAGGAGCTATACCCGCCCTCTTCAGGGCTTGGAGTTCTATCCAGGTTTACAGTCAAATGTGCTCCGTTCTTGTCCTGGGAAGATTGGGAGCCCCTGACTGTTTGATTTACTTCCTTACTGCTTTGTCCAAGCCTCACATCACCTGGTCTTAAGTTCTGAATAGTTGGCCTACTTCCAAATTTTTGTTGAGCTCTTGATCTGATCTTACCAGATCCTTCATTATTATTATCTTCTGTCAAGTCTATTACTTTAGCTCCTAATCTGTTCTTACCAGATACTACATTTTTATCATTTTCTGTCAAGTCTATAACTCCTTTATTCTGGCTAAACCTTGTTCCAAACCTATTCTTAGCTTGAGGTCTATCCATCAATCCAGCTAGATCCGGGGCAGTTAAGTCTACTATACCACTTCTCTCGTTCCCTTTAGCTTGTACCGAAGATTGTTGATCCCGATCGGTTTCAACATTATTCTTGGCATAAGTCAGGCCCAGATCTGAGTTTTCAAGTATAGTACTGCTATCGGGACTAACAGGATCGTGATTAGAAGCAGGTTGACGGATAAGTTGCGATCCACCGTCCTTGATTCTAAAAGTTACGATCTTAAAGCCAAGGGCCGCTTGAAGCTTCTGGGCTTTCAGGGTCTCAAATGATTTTTCATCAATTATGAAGGTTACTGTCCTGCTTTTATCCTTTTCCACTCTCTCATGGAGCAAGTGCCAGTGCCCAGTATTGAGATCTTTGTTTTGTGCTTTAAGTAGATCTAAGGCTTCTTTCACCGACCCTGCCTCTGATTCTGGGATCATAGTGACAACCTTGGGTGGATTTGGTAATTGCTCTTCTGGTATGACAGAAAGTAGGGCCCCGGGCCAAGGCTCTAGATATTGTACTTCTTCCACAAGCCAATCCTTACTACGCTGGTCAACACATGTAACTTGGATCCAGCCTTGCTTTCGTGTGAAACTCAGGAACTCAGGTCCACCGCCGCCTGTGAACTGCTTAGTTATAGCTATGAGTAGATGACGGTGGACCATTTTCATTTGATCAAAGTTCATGGGTTCTTTGTTTCGAATTCCAACGCGTAAAGGACCTGTATTCTGGTTAAGAGACTGCTGTCCACTGATTGCAGAGACCGGTACCAAATATATCTCAGCGGATCCCTGACCATCCTTCTTACTAAGGGAATCTTGTGCGTTTTCAGTTACCCTAGTCCGTTTAGGAATTTTCATAGTTATGTGAAGATTGTCAGGTGCTAACTGTTTTCTTCGTTTTTCAGGTACTAATTCAAATATTGATGGATACTTTTTGAGTATATCTGGCCAGGACATTAAGCACAGATTGCTGGCTTCCTCTTGAGGAACACCATGAGCTATAAGCTTTCGGTATTTCCTTTTTGGGTTCCTTTGTGTTATGTTAACAGTTCCAGAAACACTAGACTGAGCCTTAGACTTTCTGGGTTTCGAAGGGAACTGTGAGAATATTACTCTATTACTACCAGTAAAAGTGTATTTATTAGTCTCAGTACTGTTGGATCCATTTTTTTCTCCAAAACCTTTGGCTTGTTTGATTGAATTGGTTGCCCTTGCAGAACTCGGTACTGGAGTTCCAGAAGCGTTTCCCTGTTTGGAACAAGAAATTGTGGGGGTTGAAAGTGTAGATGTAGAATTTTGCTCTGAACTCTCTACTTGGCCAGTGTTATTATGTCTCAAAGCCTCAATGTTAGATCCATTTTTCTCACCAAAACCTTTTACTTGTGCGAATGGATTGGTTACCCTTGTAGAGCTTGGTACAGAAGTTCCAGAAACATTTCCATATTCGGAACAAGAAATTGGATTCTCTACTCTGTCAGAGTTATTATATCTCCATGCCTCAGTGCTATTAGATCCATTTTTCACCCCAAAACCTAGATTTGATTGGTCCGTTGCCCGTGTAGAAGTTGTTGTGGTTTCTGAGACATTTTTTTGTGTCAAACAAGAAATTGTAAAAGTTGAATGTGCAGTATGTACTGTATGTGTAGACCAATTTCGCTGTGGAGTAGAGAATACTCGGCCAGTGTCTTCAAGCAGTTTGTCGTTGGGGTTGATTACATTATTCATTCCTTGTACTTGTCCCATTATTGTTTGTGACTGGTTGCTTGATGTACTTGAAGTGACCTGGGAATAAATACTTATTTTTATAAAAGACTAATAAACAAAATTTAAAACATAGTTCATACAAATCCCAAAGAGTATTGAAAAAACCGGAAAAGTGCAAGTCAAACTCGCCCACCGAGGGTTCCGTACTTTATAGTATTTGTTGTTATAGTGGCAACAGAGACACATAATATGTGAAATTTTCAACTCTCTAGCTATAACGGTTCATGAGATACAGCAGGCAGAAGGAGAGTGATCTTCGTAATAGGGTCCCGTTTTTACCCTTTGGGTATGGAACCCTAAAAAAAGATAGTAGAAAGTTATGTATATACAAATATACAGCTTGTATTTTCAATACATCTGTAAAATTAAACAAGATGTTGGTGCTAGAAAATGTTTTCAAGTTTTTTCTATATATAAAATATATTTCATACTTGTAGCCCATTATAAAAATTACACTTTAATATGTCTCCCTGATTTTTTATGTCGCGTTTAAATACTTTGAAACAACCTCATTCAAACACTATTGTTATACATTAAATAACATATAAAAAGCTATGCAGTCATACAAATCATACCTACAAGACACTTTGAACATGAAATAGTCTGTGCGGAAAGAAAAGAGTTGTAGAATGTATTGGATCCCATACCACAGAATAAATAATAGTACTAAGTACAGAAGACTCACTCTCTAACAAAACGCGTCTGTTACGATCTGCACAGATATGGCCGCTAGGTGGCGACAGCGCCACGCGCGGCTTATGGCAAATCCCAAAATTGGGGCCGAACGGATGTACTTTTAACTACCTGTAGCAAAGCGACGAAATCGCGGAGTGAGACACGCGTGCCCATACTACTATTGGACTACATAGACCACTAAATTATTTGGGCATAGGTTTAATGATCAAAGAGTGTAGGTAGTTATAAATATTTATAAAATAAACAAGACTAACATACCTCAAAATTATCAACGCGTTTGTCGTGATTCTTTAACTCCGGAGTGCAGCGGCTGTATGGGAGAGGTACCCGAGCCATGTTACCGTAGCGTTGCTATTATAAATTTCAAGCATTTAGCTGATTCAGCTAATTTATTAATAAAAATTAATTATTGCTCTCTCCTCGCAAAACAAACTTGACTCATTGTATTCATGACATTGACAGGTGAAAACTGTTTGAGATAGATATAGAACAAAACGATGCGATTGAATGAACAATGATAATCATCATTCAACAGTAAAATGTATGCATGCAGTAAATAAATCAGAATTCCATGAATTCAGTTTGTACGGCTTTAGCTAAAGAGAATAACAATTTTTTTTCTAGAAACTTCTCTTTTATAGTTTTATTGACTTTCCTCTAGTTTATTGTACTCAGTACTCAGTGCTATATTTGTCTACCGTTCTTCATCAATTCTCATCTACTTGATCTACTCAAAGGTTAACTGGAAGAAATCCCTTAAAGGGATAAGTTCGTCTTTATACTGCCTATCCTGTCCCATAAATTTGTTTTGTACAATAAAGAGTTTATACATACATAATAATAAGTAAGGCAGGGAGACGTTATCTCTCCGAAACTGTTTACTGCCGTAATGGAAGACGCCTTCAAGCTCCTGGAATGGGAAGGACTTGGCATCAACATCAACGGCGAATACATCACTCACCTTCGGTTTGCCGACGATATCGTAGTCATGGCAAAGTCGATGGAGGAACTCAGCATGATGCTCGATGACCTCAACCGAGTTTCACAACGGGTGGGCTTGAAAATGAACATGGACAAGACGAAACTTATGTCAAATGCCAATGTTGTGCCCATCCCAGTCTCTGTTGGGAACTCGGTACTCGAAGTTGTTGACTCGTACATCTACCTAGGACAAGTAGTCCAATTAGGTAGGTCCAACTTCGAGAAAGAGGTCAACCGCCGAATCCAACTCGGTTGGGCAGCGTTCGGGAAACTACGTAATGTCTTTTCGTCCGACATACCTCAGTGCCTCAAGACGAAAGTCTTTAATCAATGTGTGTTACCAGTGATGACTTACGGCTCCGAAACGTGGTCTTTCACTATCGGCCTCATCTCAAAACTCAAAGTCGCTCAACGAGCTATGGAGAGGGCTATGCTCGGAGTTTCTCTACGTGATCGAATCAGAAATGAGGAGATCCGTAGACGAACTAAAGTCACCGACATAGCCCACCGGATTAGCAAGCTGAAGTGGCAATGGGCAGGCCACATTGCACGCAGAGAAGATGGCCGATGGGGTCGAAAAGTGCTCGAGTGGAGACCACGGACTAGCAAGCGAAGCGTAGGACGTCCACCCACAAGATGGACAGACGATCTTGTTAAGGTCGCCGGAAGACGCTGGATGCGGGTCGCTTCCAACCGCCACGTATGGAGCTCCAAGGGGGAGGCCTATGTTCAGCAGTGGACGTCTTATGGCTGAGATGATGATGAATATATACTTACATATACCACTACTTTCCACTTGGAAAATGCTTCCGCCTGCCAAGCCTGCGTGTGCGTGGAATACAACAAAAGCGAATGCTACAAACTCCACATTCAAGATCAGATCACGTTATTTATTATGATTTTGAGCTATAAAGTCACTTTTCTACGTTTCATTGCAAAGCTGAGTCTATTCGACTTAGACTTAAAACATGTTGGACTGACCGCGAGAGCCACAGGGCTTGGGCTCAGGTTATAATAAGCCCGCGGCGCTCGGTCCTGTGATACAAGTACCCGAGTAGAGAAAAAGGTGGGAGAGGAGAATTTATCACATATAAAATAATAAAATTAAAGTTTTAGATATATTTTAATCTTCGCGTCGCGTATTATAATAAAAAGCTTTAGTAATCGCTGTTTGCCTCTCTTTCTAACGAATATAATTATAAACAAAGGAATACATACAGTGATTAACTAGGCATCTGAGGGCGCTATCGCTACCGCTGGAAAGTCTGCTCGGCGGTCAAGCACTATACTTTCAGCATCCTGTTCTCACCTTTCCAAGGCAACAGATGAGCTGAGCTAGTGTATATGCCACGTGACAGACTAAGATTCAGTCAATTTCAGTCGGACGGCTTTTAACAAACCTCTACTTCCTCTGACTTAAAAAAAATACACGAAGAAGAATACTGGAAGCTGGAAGGCCATCTCGGAGATCTGTCCCTGGAGGTTGAATGTGCACGACTAGCAACTCAGTCGTGCTCTCCAAACTCCAATACAACTTTTCAGGTTAACACTGAAACAAAGGTGTCTGCTAAAATTGAATTAGCAAAAAATGTAATGAAAGGTAACTACATATAAACTTATTAACTTACATGAGCACGCTGCCGATGCTGAGTGTGTGTCTACCGCCGCGGCCGCATATCGGGCCTCCGGATTTCTCGCGGTCTTGCTGTTGATCTTGACGTGACTGGAGACCTGTCTCGAACATGTCCATCCCTCTCTCTCGGCCTCGGAATTCCTTTGTTCCAAGTTCCTGGGCCTTCTCGCCGCCTATCTTGGAACCTAGCGCGAGAGTCCTGAATATTCTCGCGTCTAAAACCGCTTCTTACTGGAGGTGGTATATTTAACCTTGGTCTGTTCCGATCGATTAACCTTTCCCTTCTAATTCGAGTTGTTTCATAGCTTTCGATAATCCGGGGTCTGTTATCTCTCCTTGGTTGAGGCGATCTTCTATGTCGTCTTGGGGATCTGTCCCGAACATCCTCTTCCTTGCGAGGCCTAAAGCCTCTCCTTGGTTGTGGTGATTTTCTATCGGGTCTCAGGAATTTGTCCAAAACATCTCTTTCCTCTCTATTTCTCTGGCTTATTTGATTGATTTCAGACCCCTCGATATTTCGGGGCCTATTATCTATCCTTGGATGCGGGGATTTTCTGTCAGGTCTGTCCAGATCTCTTTCCTCCCTACTCCTCTGTTCATTGATTTCAGATTCCTCGATATTCCGGGGTCTATCTTCTAACCTCAGTTGCGGTGATTGTCTATTGGGTCTCACGGATTTGTCCAAAACATCACTTTCCTCCCTATTAATCTGGCTCGTTTGATTGGTTTCAGAGGCCTCGATGTTACGGGGTAAATAATCTCTCCTTGGTTGTGGTGATTTTCTATCGGGTCTCAGGGATTTATCCAAAACATCTCTTTCCTCCCTATTAATCTGGCTCATTTGATTGGTTTTAGAACTCTCGATATTGCGGGGTGTATAATCTCTCCTTGGTTGTGGTGATTGTCTATTGGGTCTCAGGGATTTGTCCAAAACATCTCTTTCCTCCCTATTAGTCTGGCTCATTTGATTGATTTCAGAGCCTTCGATATTTTGGGGTCTATAATCTTTCATTGGTTGCGGGGATTTCCTACCTGGTATTAAGGATCTTTCCTCCCTACTACTCCGGTTCCTTTCATTAGTTTCCGAGTTTTCAATATGCCGGAGTCTATAATCTTTCATTGGTTGTGGTGATCTTCTTGAGGATTTTAAGGATCTGTTCAAATCATCTGTTTCTTCTCTATTACACCGGCTCCTTTCATTGTTTTCAGAACCCTCGATATTCCGGGGTGTATAATCTTTCATTGGTTGTGGTGATCTTCTTTCGGGTCTTAAAGATCCGTCCAAATCATCTCTTTTCTCTCTACTACTCCGGGTCCTTTCATCGGATTCAGATTCAGAGTCCTCGATATTCCGGGGTCTATAATCTATCCTTGGTTGCGGCGATCTTCTGTCTGATCTTTCACTCCTTTCCATTAGACTCCATATAGCCTCCATAATTTCTCTGTCTTCATAATCTCTCCTTGATTGCGGCGATGCCCTATTTGGTCTTGAAGGTACGTCCCGATCGCTCTTCTCCGTACTACGCCAGCTACTTTCATAGCTTTCCGAGTCCTCGGTATTTTGGGGTCTACAACCACTTCGTCTCTCCGGCGACCTTAACTCATGTGGGGGACTGACCTGTTCCTCTTTTATTTCTCTAATTGTCTGGCTTCTTTTGTAACTTTCATAATCCTCGATATCCGAGTCTCTATCGCTCTTAGCTTGAGGCGACTGTCGGGTATCGAATCTTGAAATGCTATCTCGATCATACGAGCGCCTTCTATAATTAGGAGAGTGTCTATCACTAGCTTGAGGAGATAGCCGTTCCATATATGATCTTGAATGCATGTCTTGGTATGATCCCCTACTATCCTGATCAAATGGAGACCCGCGATCAGGATCTTGGTCCATTGGGCTACCATAATTGCCTATAATTGGTGGCGGTGGTGGTGATGGCGTTGGCGGCAGTGGTCGTGATGGTGTTGGTGACAATGCTCTTTTAGACGCCAAAGAACTGTGATCTTCCAAATTTGATGCAAATCTTTTGGTTTCCTCTATGATCCAGGATCTATATCCCTCTTCAGAAAGTTCTTCAGTTGGACTAGAGTCCTTGCTCCTTTCAGATCCATTATTGTTCCTCGATAATTGAGCGACTGGGCCTTGCTGACCACTATCCTGATTAAGCATTGACATCGCAGCTTGGGAATCTTGGTAACAATTCATATAGTACTGTGGATTTGAGTATGGGTACATCGTTGCAAGGGCCATGTTCTGTGGATAAGCTGCATCGCCACTCATGTTTTGGCCTAATGGCACGCCACCATAGTCGACAGGGTTTTGACTCATCATTTGATTCTGAACAAACTGAGAGCCTCCACCAGGGCCGAGAAAGTAGTCCATATCTTGCGTTTGGCTAGCTGGAGCGGAAAAGACATTTTGTTGTGTTATGCCGCCTATCCCGCTTCCTCCCATAGTAGCTGCATTGGGGACACCAAAGCCTGGAATTACCGTATTAGGAGGCATCATAGTTAGACTTCTTCCAGTTACCTGGGTAGATAATGCATTTAGATTAGTTCCTATTTCGCTTCCTGCAGTAAAGCCATTTTGCTGTGGTATTCTGACACTTCCTGTCCCAGTTCCACTCAGGGTAGTCACATTGGGCACACCAAAGCCTGGAATTTCCATACTATGAGGTACCATATTTGGATTTCTTCCAGTTACCTGGGCAGAAAATGCGCCGAGATTAGTTTCTACTTCGCTTCCTGCAGTAAAGCTATTTTGCTGTGGTACTGTAACTGTGACACCTGTCCCAATTCGACCGAGAGGAGTCGCATTGGGGACACCAAAGCCAGGAATTTCCATACTATGAGACACCATATGTGGATTAGTTCCAGTTGTGTGAGCAGAAAATCCACCGAGATTAGCTGGAGTTGGTAAAACAGGAAAGTTTTGTTGTATTACTGTGATGCCTCCTGTTGCATTTCTGTCCAGGGCAACCGCAGTAGGGGCACTAAAGGCTTGAGCTGTAGCTGACGTCGAAGTCTCTTCCCTCCGGCGTAAGTCCTCGGTGATCGGCTGAGCAGTATTCCTGTTCTTAGCTTCTAACATCTTCTGTCGTGCGGTTGGCGGCTCATCCCATCTGCCCCATCTAGATCTTCTATCGGAAATTCTCTTTTGTTTAATTTCTTCAATCCTGTCTTTGGCATCTTGAAGCATATGTTTTATATAACCTATCGGGGGCATGCCCGTATCAGCTCCTTGGCTATTATTCTGGGTAATTAGAGTGGTTATAGAATTTGAATTCTGGACAACCGATCGGGAACCGCAATTAGCGCGAAGTATTGGGGTAACTGTTGCTGTCAGGGTTGAAGGTTCTTTGGATATTTGTTTATTGCCCTGGCGTGGAGGTACTGATGAAACTGATTCTGCTACATTAGCCGTAGTTGCTGAGGACGAGGGTGCTTCCTGACTGGTTTCAGATCTCTCGGATTTAATAAGGATGTCAGCTACGGGAATGATTTGAAAATTCATTGTCGTGAAGCCTATAGCAGCTCGACACTCCTGGGCTTCCAGTGACTTAAGCGATGCCTCGTCAATAATGAATGTTACAGTCCAACTCTTCCCACTTTCTAACTTCTCATCAACTAGCGTCCATTGCTCAGTGTTGAGACCCTTATTCTGTGCTTTGAGAAGTTCTAGAGCTTCTTGGACAGAAGTTGCCTCTGACTCGGGGATGAAAGCCACAATTTTTCCTATATTTAGTTTTGGCAATTTTCGCTCTGGCATAAGCGAGAGTTGCGATTCCGGCCAGGGCTCTAGATACTGTAATTCGTCTAAAAGCCAAGCCTTACTACGACGATCTACGCAAGTTACCATGATCCAGCCTTCCATGTGCTTAAATTCCAAAAATTCCGGCCCACCGCCGTCTTTCCACTGCTCAGCGATAGCTAAAATCAGATGACGATGGACCTTTGTCATTTCTTCTTTATTCATGGGTTCACAGTTCTGAATTCCTACGCGCAAAGATGCAGTATCGATGGGATTAGGTTTGCCTGTGCTGATTTGCGTCTTCGGAGTATTTACTGCAGTGGTCTGCAATACCTGTCCAGGTATAATTGGGTACTCCGCTTTTAATGAAGGTACCCTCTCAAGAAGATCATCCAAGGCCAATACACATAGGTCAGTAGCTATCTGTTCAGGCAGCCCATGAGCCATTAGCTTGGCTTTCTTCTTCCTTGATGCTACAGTTAACCTGGGTGTGCTGGGGAAATAAGCTTGTTTCCATATTTCATGAGATTGTTTGGGAGTTAGAACATTCTTCTTTGCCGGTGTATATTGCTTAGAATTATTTAATGAACTAACAGCCTTTGAAATCCCAGAGGCTTTTTTCTTCTTCTTCTTCTTTGTTTTTTTGTTTGCGGAGGAGGAAGAGACTGTACTCTGTGCTACTGTCGCTTTTTGTGATGTTACTTCATTGGTTTCATTTGTGAAAGATCCAGAGGGAATCTCTATTCCGGAGCTACAGTGGTCGCTTTTCTTTATCAAGTAGGCTGAAATATTTTCCTGTTTGCACAAAACTATTTTAGAAGTTGAAGGGACTGTGGACCAATCTTGATCTGCAAACTCTACTTTAATACCGAGTGTGTCAATGACATTATTTGGGAGAGAATTCATGGTGGCTAAGAGGAATTTAAAGCACTCTTCTCCAGAAAACTCTTTTCTAATACCAGATGAGCCAAGGCCTTCAAGCTTATGAGGAAGAGAAGTTATAAGTGAATGAACTGTAGAGTAATCTTGTTCAGAAAACTCCACTATAACATCAAGTGTGCTAGTGTTTTCTACTTGTTTCCATGTTTTAACGCAGTTTATTTTGTTGTTTTACAGACATTGTAATTGCGTTGTGCTTGTTGGTTTCCAAATCATTTCAGAAAAAAACCCTCCCCAAGAAGTTTTTTGTGATTTAAATGGACTGTAGATTATGTTGCTGCGCGCGGCAGCAAATTATCTAGAATTTGACTTCAGTAAAGTTCATGAATCCAAACCTGATGCTTATAAGCAATATTAATGGGCTTTATGACCTACCCATGGCTTGGCTTTGGTATGGTTTCCACTACCTGAAAAGACAACACTTATTATTAAACACACCTAGCAGTAAATAATGTTAAAAAGTAAACAAATAATTTGTGTATTAAATACTATTCTGACCATTTATGGCAATTATAAAATATTAAATTTTTGGATTATCTTACTGGTATCATAAAATCCAATACAAAGTTAAACTCTTAAGAAAAAAAATCATAACAAAACAATGTGATATTTGATATGAACATCAACTAAAACAACTAAACTTACTTCCCATACAAGACATACTTATGTATGTAAAACCTCTATTTTCACTGTATTACAATTTATAGCAACAAAAACTAAAACCATACAGAGTTGTAAACATGGTACCTAAATGTTAATATTTATTATATTTAATTACACAAACGGGTCTACCGTGATATAATTTCATAGTTTTTACCTTAAATTCCAATATTTCCGCTGAGTTGCACCAGCTGTGGTCACGGAAAAGCTGTGGTTAAGGTAAAAACAATGAAATTATATTGCGGTAGACCCGTTTATGTAATTAAATATGTGTACAAAATGCGAGTGTTTTAAGTGCTAAATGATAATGCCAAGTTTCATGTATTAAAATTAAGCATGTCATTTTAAAATAAGATTGTTGTTATATTTATTATTTTTCTTTACACTAAATATCACCGGTATAACACAAAACTAATTGATTTGATTGAATTTCTTAGGTTTGTTTTCGCCAGAACCAGTATTAAAGAAATTCCTATTTATTTTGCTTACTTAAGACTACTTTACAACTGGCCGGAGGTCACTTAAAATCAAAGTACCACTTTCAAAATATGCCGCTCTGGGAAGCAGCTACACATTTGCGGCGTTTGGTGTCGAAACTTTGGGGCCGTGGGGGCCAAGTGCGCGTCGACTGTACAAAGACTTGTCGGCGCGCCTAATAGAGGCTTCTGGTGACCAGAGGGCTGGCCACTATTTCGCCCGGCATATTAGCATCGCTATACAGCGGGGAAATACGGCCAGCCTTCTGGGACCTTGCCCGTTGACGGCGATGTGGGGCAAATTTTTTATCTATAGATTTTTAAGTTTTATTATGTTTGGTAATTTCTTTATTTGTTTTTATCAATAAAGTATAATCACATTGTTTTTAGTAATTTGTACTACTACTATAAACGGTGAAGGTAAAGAACCACTACAAAACTTATGACTTATGTATAAGAATGAAAATAAGCACAATATTAAAACAATAACAAAATATGTATACCATAACTTGTAGCAAGTTAATCCTAATTTGCCGTCCTGTGACACTGTGACTGTGGCGCAGTGTTCGTGCAATATGTACGTAAGTTTCTTGCGACTATCTCTTTAAAAGCACGTAGTAAACAGATTCAGTGTGCAAACTTGCAAAGGCATTGTTTATTTCTAAAAATTTGCTACGAGCTCAAATTTTATAATCGAGGTTTTGACATTGACAAGCTTTACGTCAGTGTTGCCAGAAAACTAAAACACTGTTTGAGATATAGTACAAAACGCAGTGAATAGGAAGATGCCTTGTTGAAACAGTGCAAATTGAATCCTAAACGAAGAGGATTCTAAAATAGAGCCCTGAGAGTAGTGAGGGATTTAAGTGTTACGACCAAGATGGAAATTATTTTGCTACTATGTGACACATACTGCTTTTTACCTATGAGGAAATTATGTTCAAAAATATTTAAGCCCAAAAAAATATAAAAATAGTGTCACTTTGATCTCTATTAGCAGGGGAGAAGTGCCACTTTGCATCCTATGCAGGGAAAAATCCCTTTTCCGAATTGGTGACGTGAAAAGTAATTTTGTTCGTTACCTCTTCACACTTGAACCGATACACATACGAGTAGATGAAATTTGGTATGGAGATAATAATATGAAGCTTGAAGAATGATAATAGTTTTTATCAATCATCATCATCATTTGCGGGTAAACGCTAGTAATAATGTAATAAATAAACAGCATTAGATGTAATGTTAGTTTATTTCAGTAAATAGCCTATATACAATCCCGTGTATCAATACCGTCGCTTTGGATTTCATAACAATGCGGCTGGACCGCCGCCGACCGGACTTACAGCTAGAGTTTAATTATATTGTGACTCTACATTGTCAGCTCCTGTAACACAAAAAAAATAATATATTAGTATTATGTATAAAATGTAAAAATTCGAACAATCTTAATTAGAAGCATGAAACTTTATCTAGACCTCCAAGTTGTCGGTTGCACCAAATTGTCTGTCACCGTTAAAGCGTTCGCTAAATCTTTTTGTATGGGAAATGTCATACTTCACTGTTGTTTGACGTTAATCAGTCGGTTAAATGTGGTGGATATGTGGTGGTGCAACTGGGCCTAAGTGTGACCACATTAACCTTTTCGACGCAGTGTCAAATACAAAAGCTGTCACTCGTACGCAACGTCACCGAAGTGTCAAAACTGAAATTGGACTTTATGCATATGCACGTACCTACCGTCTATGTTGCTCTGTGGTCTGTGACCGATTAATCGGTCTTTGGCGTTGAACCTGCGGTCCGGATATATCGGTCATTGGCGTCCAAAAGCTAAACCATGATGGCGTTCACGATGTCAGATTGGTTGTTCCGCAGCGCCCGCACCGCTCTGGCCCGACTGACGTTGGCCTGAGACATCACTATCTCTCCGTCCTCGTCTCCCTCGGCGACTGATACTACGTTTAATCAGTCTGCTAAATGTGGTTATATTATTAAACTCACCATGATGGCGTTCACGATGTCAGATTGGTTGTTCCGCAGCGCCCGCACCGCTCTGGCCCGACTGACGTTGGCCTGAGACATCACTATCTCTACGTCCTTCTCGTCCACTCCGGACTCGTCAATGCCTTCCTCGTCTTCTTCCTCGGCTATCGGTGCTACTGTCTGCAATGGCATAGAAGAAACAATATTATAAATAGAAATCATTGGAGTAGGCATAGAGAAATAAGTAAGCATAGCCTCGTAAGACCCAGCATATAGTTTTCCTATTTTTAATTTGAACCTTGTTGTATATGTCCCACAATGGGCCTTATGAGGTTATAGAGTCTGAGGGGAAAGAGGTCTTATGAGGTTATAGAGTCTGAGGGGAATGAGGCCTTATGAGGTTATAGTCTGGTCTGAGCGGAAAAAGAAGTTTTGTAGAATTACGTGAATTAGTGGGTACGGAACCCTAAAAAAGGGAACTGCAACTCACCGTGCCCGCGCTAGCGCTGTCATTGCCAGCAGCAGCGCTCTCTGGTGCCTTGAATCTCTCCGCGGCAGCCATGGTGGCCTGCTGGCTCAGATCCTCAATCTTGGCCTCTCCGAACACGATGTAAGTGTCCGAGTGGGGGTTCTTGTACACGTCCGGGGAGTTGATCACGAAGAGGATGTTCTTGGATTTGCGGATGGTCACCCTGTTTACTCCGGATACCTGTGGATATGGAATGGATCATACAGACATAGAAAAAAAGTTGTCTTAAAGGAATTAGATCATTTAAAATTAATAAGGCAAAGACGCGCTAGATACCAAAGGTACAGTCAGCAGCAGAAGTTGCTAAGCGGGCGAGGTGTTCAAAATTAACTCGGACACGCTCTTATTCTCTTAAGAATAAAGTCGCGTCAAAACCATTTTGAACACCTGGTTTCTAAGATAATTCTCATATCTTAGAAACCTTTACAGTGAATAATCCTTCCCTATCGTGTTTTGTCGGAAATGTACGAACGTGTCATGTTACAGATGTAGTGCATGATAGTTTTCCATCGTATTTTCTCGGAAACGTTCGTATTTGTCATGCTAGTTCAGCCAACCTTAGTACTTTTTGTACTTAGACTTGACTGAAATAGCAAAACACGTTCGTAAGTTTCCGTGAAAATACGATGGAAAATAATTATGCACTGTCTGTATTTTAGTACATTTTGTACTATGTAGCATTACAAGTACGAACGTTTCCGAGAAAATGCGATGGGTAAGGACTATTGACTACATGGCACAAAGACGAGACTTTGTGCCATCAATTTTGGTATGGTTAAATTAACTCACATTATAGACGGGTCTAACGCGAATTTTACTGTGTGTCGGTGTCTGTGTGTGTGTGTGTGTGTGTCTGTGTCGAAACGTCGGTAAATAATTGAATAAAATTCGCGTTAGACCCGTTATTAATGTGAGTTAATATGTGTTCAAAACGCGAAAGTTTAAAATATTATATGGTTAAATTAGTTACGGCAAGTTATGTTGCCCCAGAAATCATGAAAAATAGCCAATATTAAACAAACCAACTTACAGGCTTAAGACCAAGTTTGCTCATGATTTTGCGGGCCTTCTTCTCTCCGCGGGACTGCTTGGCCTTGGAGATGATGTCGATGCCAGCGATCGGGTTTGAGATACCACCGGTGCCGGGCGCTCCTGAAAAATTAACGTTTTTCTTAAAAGGCTTGCTACACGGTCGCCGACAAGCCTTCTAACCGTCTGACCTTGGTCTGTCCTTGGTCAGTTTTGGTCAAATTTTGTTGGTAACAACTGTCTACACGGTCCGGGACCGACCAAGGCCACGCGGTCTGGGGGCTTGTCGGCGACCGTGTAGCAAGCCTTTAAGAGGCAAACGAGCCAGACGGATCATCTGATGATAAGCTATAACGCCGCCCATGGACACCCGCAACACCAGAAGGGTTGTAAGTGCGTTGACGGCCTTTAAGATGGGAGTACGCTCTTTTTTGACGGTAATGTATTTTTTTTGTAATTTTGGCCGGGTTTGTGTCCCTTCTCTCCTCTCTTTGTGTATGCTTTTTATCCAATGCAATGTCAACCTTAATGTCAAATTTATACGGAAATAAGATGTTTATAATGCGACCCCTAGATGCAAATTTAGCTTAGGGTGATACTCCACCTGTCCAATCTTGGTCCGTCTCTCATTAACCAAAACGCCCGCGGGCCGCATGCGGCTCGTGAACCTGTCACTTGCGGCCCGAGTGCCGCCTTGGCTATTTTGTATGTAATAGTGACAAACGACAATGTCTCATAAAGTCATAAGTATTAACAAAGTACGGCCCGCGTCACCTCTGTTAACTACTATGTGGCCTTTGGCTGCTAAAAGGTTGCCGACCGCTGCCTTAAAGCATTTAATAACTGGAGTCGCATTTAAGAGCTTACCCTTCTGCTGAAAACCTTACACTATTGTGCAAACTTTTTTATAGGCTGACATGGCTATTTGTATGTTACATAGAAATCATTTAGAAATAGCAATACAATTGATATCCCCCGCAAAAATCGGCAGACTGTTTTGTACAGAAAATGACAGCCATGAGGTCTCCAGTCAAAACAAGATCAAGAAATTGGACAGTTTTTTTTTCTGCGTGGACTTGAGAATATGATAGTTGGAATACGATCCTTAGATGAACTACCGCACATCATCAGTTTCTTACCAGCATCCTCCAGCTCTGGGATGGTGTCATCAGAATCGGAGTCTGATGAAGCGGTCTCCTCCTTCCTCTTCTCAGTCATGGAGGCGGTGGCCTTGTCCAACTCGGTGAGTTCCGGCATTGTGTTCTGTTTGGCGGTTATCTTTGCCTCGGTAATTCCTGAAAAAATAATGGCAATTTTTGGTTATGGTCATAGTGCAAAATTAAAAAAAAGTAACCCATGCTTTTTAAAATTTATGGAGATGTGCTTAGCAGATATATTATCCTGTGGGCCAGAAATCACAAGAGCATAAAATTTACAACTTCAATTCTCAATTCTTTATTTCATGAACAATACAGTATTGTGTTTATTTTTTACTTTTAATATCCTCCTAAGAACCAGAGTCCTTTTTGCATATAAGAAATTGGAACCTTCTTTTATTCCACTGTAGTTCAAAATTCAAAAAATAAATTGTACTCAAAACAGGGAAAGTTGTGAGCTCAACCTCCTTGGTGCTCAGGTTTTGTAATGATTCCAGTTTCTTTGAGGAAGGTTATGTCCAGTATTTTGGATGTATTCCAATTATCCAAGGGTTAAGTGTTATGTTAGTTAGGGTTAGCTACTTCTTTTAAGTCTCGCCGTCATGTACATTTTATCTTAGTTTGACTACCATTTCATATGTATCTCTCAGTTACTTAAAGGTTAGCTGGAAGAGATCCCTTAACGGGATAAGTTCGCCTTTGTACACATTTATTGTATTCTCTCTGTGTTATGTACTTGTGCAATAAAGTGTTTACTACTACTACTACTACTTAAGTGATTTGGCTAGCCTGAGAGTTATTAAATTTTAAAAAAAAGACATGTTTTTTTTTTATCCACTTAAATTACGTTCGAAAGATCACGTCCGTGGTTATTTTTAACCTTTGATACTTGATATATGAGATGTATGATATTCATCCATCAAAATACTTTTGACCGGAATGATTTAAATGTTCAACAATAAGAATGCATATCAACAGATACTAAACAATGATGCAAAATGACGTAAATACATGGAAAAAATCTTAATTTTCATGCAAATTTAGCCGAAATTCCATGCCAGTTTAAAACTGCTGTAATTTTACAAGTTTTTTGGTGGAGAGTAAGATGGAAACACGCAGTTACTTTGATTGTCGGATATAAAGCGATTTAAAATATAGTGATTGCGCAGCAGCTGAAAGTATATTTATCACAAACAATGAAAAGTATCGATTTTGTTGAGGTCCCAATGCCGCCTTTGTAAAAGCCCTGGGTGGTGCACCGAAAACACTTATCACTAAAATAACACAGTTTCTCGAGCCTTTATAACACTTTCATACACTCAGCATTATCATTTCACATCTTCCATGAAGGATTTCTTCAGAAATTTTGGATTATTTACCTTTCTACAAGGAAATTTTCGTTTCACAGGCGATATCTACCCGTCGTGACAAATGACAAGAGGCACAAGAGTGTGTGACAGAACGAGATAGCGTTTAAAATAGAAGCAAATAGAAAGGTCGTTGTCTTGTTCTAACCTGAATTAAATGTAGCAACACCAATTTAAAAAAAATCAGCTAATCAAAAAATACAACTGAAAATCTCTTCTGAACATTGTAACAATGTCCATTGGTATAAAAATAATTGAATTGATTGCTTTTTACATTGAGTCTTAAAGATATCTCAATAAAAATTAATAATATTATAAATTAATTTCTACTGGCATCACTAAAATCCCGTTACAAGCATGTAGCGTTTGCATAATACTATAAGATAAATAACTTCATGATAAAACTTTTGTGTAACACCATCAACTAAAGAATACAATACAACCAAACAAGACCATTTAAATTATGCGAAATCTTGAAATGTATATAAATTATAATATTTTAAGTTTTTCTGCTTATATCATTATCGGAAAGGAACTTGTATTTTGGTCTTTGTGGTCGTTGTCCATTGAAGTATATTTTCTCTTTCTAACAACACTGTCCACCGATTGCAAGAGTGAGACAAAAGAGGTTAACTTTTGAGTTTTTTTTTAACAATTATGGCCTGGATGCGAACTTTTGGGCATGGTTTGGACATGGTTTGGAAATTTCCCTGTCACTGTCAGTCACGTCATTCACGTCAAATATCTTGTCAATCGAATCTTCCTCTCTACGGAGGAGAGACGTACGGTCACTTTTACTCGCGTTAATTTTCGCCCTATTGTTTTCATTGTCCAACTTTATTACACAATCACCAGCACGATAGAGCGGCGTGTTGTTGTGAATAATAATTGTCTGCGATCTTATTGAAAACATGATCAGTGGTTTGTGATTCGTTCGATAATTTAGTACCCAGTGATTTGAGGTCCAAAGTGCGTGTAATTTTATAGTTTGTGGCTTGTTTTGTGCTAATAATGTCGCTCGAGGAGAAGTTTAATGCTGCCGTCAATGTTATAAGGAGTCTGCCGAAAAGTGGTGAGTGGAAAATTTTCGGTGAAACCTGTTTTGCGAAAACAAACATAGTAATGCAGCGACAAGGACGTCGAGACGTTTTGTCGTGTTTATACGTCATAATGGTTATTTTTTATTATTTTTTTTATTTTTTTTTCTAATGGCTCTAGTGTGTATTGTTTTGCCAATGACCACGTTATAAGACGTACCACGCACGATGAATGTTCGGTGAATATAATGGTTTTTTAAATTGTTTAAATAAGTTGCATGTCATATGCAGGAGTCATTAGGTCATTACCGTTACTATAAAACTAGATTAGGACATGGAAAAACAATGTTTTAATGGTTTGTGTATGTATATGTTTACAACCACAACATACTTTATTAACTGTTATGTTGTTAACACATATACTACACATATACTTTATTAACTGTTATTTTAAAGGAATGGTAATAAAATCTTAATAATTACTTTTTTATTTATCCTATTGCAATGAGTTTTAGTTTGTATTAATTACTTCAAAAGACTGCATATGCACGCAAAAATATGCACGCAGGTTTGATGATTACTGTTTTTATATATTTTTTTATACCACATCGGTGGCAAACAAGCATACGGCCCGCCTGATGGTAAGTAGTCACCGTGGCCTATGGACGCCTGCAACTCCAGAGGTGATACATGCACTTTGCTGACCTTTTAAAAACCTGTACACTCCTCCCCACACCCCATGGAAGGGAGCTCATTCCACAGCCGGAGCGTCCGCATGAGGAAAATCCTCTTAAATCGCACAGTACGCGGCCATTTAGGTTCTAGGGTGTGAGGATGAACACCCTGCCGTTGGCGAGCGGTGCGGTGATAGAAAGCGGCCGTTGGCATGATGTCAAATAATTCCTCAGAGCACAGCCCATTGTACAAGCGGTAGAACACACACAAGGAGGCAAAGTCTCTCCTTAGACTTAAAGGTTCTCCGATTGTGTGACTCCATATAACGTCACTCAATATAATTTTTGCTCTAGTCACTACTTTTATATTAATTTCTCTTTATTTAACGAAAACTCTCTATAACATCAAAATGTAGTCGGCCCCTTGAGTGTTGCTATTATTTATTACACGGTGTAACATGAGGAAACCGAATAATTTTAACCACATATTTCTGAGGTCAAAACAAAAGATGGAAAAAATGTATATGAGTTTAGGTCAATTTCGCCAAAAAAAAAATTATTTTTTGGTTTTGAGTTTTCAATTTTTTGAATGTATTTGTACATAGAAAAATAAACGTTGGTAAACTTGTCACTTAAAATTAATTTTTACATTTATTTTCGTAAAACCTACTTTTTGCAAAGTGTTACTTGTCACTTTTTGACATCTATCAATAAGGATATTTAGACTACGTCCCATAGCAGCAACATCGCCATCAAAAAGGGCCTTTTACACTATATAACAATAAAAACTTGTTTTTATTTAAATTAATATTATCTCTGAAGCTAGGCGAATTTCAAAAAAGTTTATAGGACATTTTTGTCTCTAAATATGATCAGGAATATGCTTTTAAAATTATTCGGTTTCCTCATGTTACACCGTGTATAGACTTTACAGTGTAAATAGATTAGATAGATTTTTCTCAATTCAGTACTTGGATTTTTTTTAAAATGGTGATGTCATATCTCATATATTAATTGAGTTTTAAGGTATGCTCGTGAGGTTTACAGTTCACAGAGCCACTAGTGATTGTATTTCCAGTATAGATATGTAGTTAGTAGTAATTTAAAAATAGTAAGTCACTTATATAGTACCATATCCACTGTTAACTGAAAATCAACCTTACTGCAAATATATAAGATCCACCTATGTTAAGAGTGGTGTTAATACATTATGGAAATGGGTAGTTTTGAGGTGAAGGTTAATGTTCTAATGGCGATACATACAAATACATTCATCAATATACATGACACTGTCTGCTTATTTAAAATTTTACGTTTAGGTTGGCTACATCATGAAAAACCGGCCTGTCTGTCACCAGGTTGTATCTCATGAACCGTGATAGCTAGACAGTTGAAATTGTCACAGATGATGTATTTTTGTTTCCGTTAGAACAACAAATACTAAAAACAGAATATAATAAATATTTTAGTAGGGCTCCCATACAACAAACGTGATTTCTTGTGCCGTTTTTCGCGTAATGGTACGCAACCCCTCGTGCGCGAGTCCGACTCGCACTTGGCCGGTTTTTATAGAAATACTTCTTCTTCCGCGCGTTATCCCGGCATTTTTTGCCACGGCTCGCATAGGAGCCTGGGCTCCGCTTGACAACTAATCCCATGACTTGACGTAGGCACTAGTTTTTACGAAAGCGACTGCCATCTGACCTTCCAACCCAGAGGGGAAACTAGGCTTTATTGGGATTAGTCCGGTTTCCTCACGATGTTTTCCCTTCACCGAAAAGCGACTAGTAAATATCAAATGATATTTCGTACATAAGTTCCGAGAAACTAATTTGTACGAGCCGGGGTTTGAACCCGCGACCTCCGGATTGCAAGTCGCGCGCTCTTACCGCTAGGCCACCAGCGCTTACTTTTTATAGAAATACTAACGTTTTTAAAACAGATGACAGTTGTTTTTGATCGTTAACCACCGGTTCACCTTGGCAGTCCATGCAATATTGCAGTCAGAGTAATTTGGATATGAATATTGCAAGGTTAACCGCTAAAGTTGCCTTTTACTGCAGCTTATCTAGGCTTTTAAGGCCTGTGCACACCGAGTCACAGAATAAGGGTCTCCCCTGATATATCGACGCGCATTCGGCAAAAGCCGATAGGAAAAAGCTTTATGTCCACGCAATAAGAGCGAAAAAGCCGTCGACGCGTCGGCAGGCGCCGGCCGATGCGAGCCGAGCCGAACGACGACTGACGAATCATGGTGTTAGCATAATGTTTTTAGGGTACTGTACCTCAAAAGGAAAATACGGAACCCTTATAGTAAAAAATTACCATTCCCACTCCTCTCCGAAACTACTGGGTCTAAAATTTTGAAAAAAATACACAAAATAGTTCTTTACCTATACCAGTAGATGACAGGAAAACCTATTAGAAATGTGCAGTCAAGCGTGAGTCGGACTTATGTACGGAACCTTAGAAACGCGAGTCCGCCTCGCACTTGGCCGGTTTTTTTTTACTATACAAATTTAAAAATAAATATTAGGTAATTAGGGTCAAGTGGGGTTAAAATCACACGTGGCTAAAAATAAGACAAGATATACAGGGTGTTTGGTACATCGTTTGCCAAATTAAAACGGAAGATAGGTTGAGTCATTTGCTATCTTCTCAGGCCTAGAAATTTATAATTTGGCGCACATTTTTTTTTTTCAATTCTATGCCAGTTTTTCGTAAATTTCAAATTTTTACTTGCGTAGTAGAAAAAAACCATGGCCAATTTTGTTTTTCCTGAGCATTAAAAAAAACAAACTTTAAAAAAACTTAATGTACTGTCTGTACGTATAGGCCCTCTGTATCACGTGGCGTAACTATTGCATAGCACCATAACGCGGTATAATGCTCCCGTCACGCTCTTGATTCATAACCGCGTACGTAACAGCGTAATCTTGCGGATTGTATCATTCTGTGGTCGGCTCGTCTGTTCTGAATGGACGAATGAACCCTACGGAGTTTCTAATAGCTAACTATTGAAATTGAAAACTGATAAAAGGTCATTTAGGTTAAAAAAAAAACATTTTTCACAATTCATAATGGTCGATACATGTTAGGTAAGTGCCTACTTTATTTTGAGGTGATTTTAAGCAACTAACTTAATGGATTTCAGGAAATATGTACAGTCAACAGTAACAAAATGCAACTGCAAATGCAAATGCTACATGCGTCCCTGTCCCTTTAACTTTTTTACTACTCTTTCGAAAAACCGAACAAGTGCGAGTCGGATTCGCGCACCGAGAGTTCTTACTTTTTTAGTAGGTACGAGTACCTACCTATGTGCCGCGACCGACTGACTGACCCCTAGCTATATTTTGAAAAACCGGACAAGTCGGACTCGACCACCGAGGGTTACGTATTTGTTGTTATAGCAGCAACAGAAATACATCGTTTGTGAAAACTTCAACTGTCTAGCTATCACGGTTCATGAGATACAGCCTGGTGACAGACGGGCAGTGGAGTCTTAGTAATAGGGTACCCGTTTTACCCTTTGGGTACGGAACCCTAAAAATGGTAAACATTATAAGCGTCCGTAACGCCACAAAAGTGAAACTCCGAACTTACTTTCGTTACTTGCAAGCATTAGAAAGGCTCACACGGATTTATTCCGTTTTGCTTTAAACTGCTCGCTCAAATTTCGTCGTACCTAATTATTAAGACGAAAGCAGGCGTGGCTCACTCCGCGGCGATTCCGTCGCTTTGCAACAGGTAGCTACAAGTACATCCGTCCCACACCAATTTTGGTGGCTAGCCATATGTCGCGCGTAGCGCTGTCGCCACCTAGCGGTCATATCTGTCCAAATCATAACATGCAGACGCGTTTTGTTATAGAGTGAATCTTCAGTACCTAGACTACCTAGTACTATTATTTATTCTGTGACAAAAGCGGAGGACCCGCGTGAAATCGCCTTTTCATTTCATTAGATGAAATAGTTTTGATTAAATCATAAACATAGTATGCTTTTTACATTCCATTAAAACTCTCTTATTCAACTCTCTTCTACAAGACGGACGGACAGCGGAGTCTTAGTAGGTAATTAGTGCCCCGTTTTTAGGGTTCCGTACCCAAAGGGTAAAACGGGACCCTATTACTAAGACTCCGCTGTCCGTCCGCCTGTCACCAGGCTGTATCTCACGAACCGTGATAGCAAGACAGTTGCAATTTTCACAGATGATGTATTTCTGTTGCCGCTATAACAACAAATACTAAAAAGTACGGAACCCTCGGTGGGCGAGTCCGATTCGCACTTGTCTGGTTTTTACCCTTTATGTACAGAACCCTAAAACTGGCTCATGACGTAACCATGGCAACGAGCAAAGTTCATTGCCCGAACTAGAAACTAGATTTCATCATCGTAGGGAAGCCGGCATTTTGCTTGATTGATGTGAACCATACTTCCGAAGTTTCCGAACGCACCCGTCCTGTCAGCGACTCCTGCAAAGTATAAGAAGGCCTACCGGGAACCACGTTCGACGTGTTGTCTCTCTATCGCACTATTCGCACTTGTGGATTTGTACGTAAGTGTGACAGGGAAGCAATACTTCGAATTTGGACGTGGTTCGCGGTAAGCCCTAAGGACGCTAAGGACTAAGAATTTCGTACATTAACTCGCTTTTTAGGGTTCCGTAACCAAAGGGTAAAAACCTGCCAAGTGCTAGTCGGACTCGCCCACCGAGGGTTCCGTACTTTTTAGTATTTGTTATAGCGGCAACAGAAATACGTCATTCTGTGAAAATTTCAACTGTCTAGCTATGACGGTTCGTGAGATACAGCCTGGTGACAGACAGACAGACACGAAATGGACCCAACTCAGCATAATGTTAGCCATAAAGCCTGCGCTGGTCTTCCGTACGTACGTATTTGCATGTATGGTCAGGCGTGGCTCACTCCGCGATTTCGTCGCTTTGCTACAGGTAGCTAAAAGTACATCCGTTCGACCCCAATTTTGGGGAAAGCCATAAGCCGCGCGTGGCGCTGTCGCCACCTAGCGGCCATATCTGTGCTGATCGTAACAGACGCGTTTTGTTAGAGAGTGAGTCTTCTGCACCTATACCTACTTCGTTTTTAGGGTTCCGTAGCCAAATGGCAAAAAACGGAACCCTTATAGATTCGTCATGTCTGTCTGTCTGTCTGTCTGTCTGTCTGTCTGTCTGTCTGTCCGTCCGTATGTCACAGCCACTTTGTTCCGAAACTATAAGCACTATACTGTTGAAACTTGGTAAGTAGATGTATTCTGTGAACCGCATTAAGATTTTCATACAAAAATAGAAAAAACACAATAATTTTTTAGGGTTCCCCATACATAGAACTGAAACTCAAAAATTTTTTTTTCGTCAAACCCATACGTGTGGGGTATCTATGGACAGGTCTTCAAAAATGATATTGAGGTTTCTAATATCATTTTCTTCTAAACTGAATAGTTTACGCGAGAGACACTTCCAAAGTGGTAAAATGTGTGTCCCCCCCCCTGTAACTTCTAAAATAAGAGTATGATAAAACTAAAAAAAATATATGATGTACATTACCATGCAAACTTCCACCGAAAATTGGTTTGAACAAGATTTGGTAAGTAGTTTTTTTTTAATACGTCATAAACCGTAAACCGCAATTTTATTATGTTATTTGCTGTTACGGAACCCTTCATGGGCGAGTCCGACTCGCACTTGGCCGCTTTTTCTTTTTTTAGCATTAGAAATAAGGTAAACAATCTTGATGTGTCTTTTAATTGAAAAACACATTTTAAAAATAAGTTACGGCAAATATGTAACAATTATGAATCTAATAAGATCATTTATATTCTTCTGCTTTCATAAGTAATAGTTTTTGATTTTTAAAAAGCGTTTTTCAATTAAAAGACATGTCAAGATCGCTTACCTTCTTGCAAGTTCTTTCTAATGCTAAAAAAACGAACTTATAGTACTATTATTAATTCTGTGGCATAGTCATCTGGCTAGGCCCCCCGTGCATCATACAAATAGAGTAAACATTCTCTCGGACTTTTTCCCCGCGCTTGCATAATGGTAATGGCTGTGTGTTGCGTCGACGTTTTGCAACCGAGTCGCGACTGGCAAGGTTAACAATTATGGCGTTATCGTTACAAGAACACTTCTTATTTATTATGTTTTATAGCAGCGGTCGGCAACCTTTTAGCAGCCAAGGGCCACATAGCAGTTAACGAAGTGGACGCGGGCCGCACTTTGTTAATATTTATGACTTTATCAGACATTGTAATTTGTTAATATTACATACAAAATAGCTAAGGAGGCTCGCGGGCCGCGTGTGAGCGGTTCGCGGGCCGCATGTGGCAGATACGTCAATAAACATAAATAACTCCTTGGTCATATGAAACTGAGACAATCGATGTGAAAAGGCATTTTTCCTTAAGGTTATGTCAAAGTGACCTCCCCGGTAATCGAACCTGGCCTCGCCGCCAGCCGGCGGTTCCCATGGCTCGGTCAATTAGCCTACACTTACTATCAATTCATACCTAATACACAATACTTAGGAGCATTCCACGGGCTGTCCCGTACAAACGCATTTTATTTCCTATGTTGCGACTTTTTTTTGGGCATTCAAAGCAGGCGATTATTTTTCTGTGCTTATTTTTGACCATTTGTCATAGAAAAGGAAACTCTTATACCTGCAAATCTTCAGAAAATTCGCGTTTGTACGGGACAAAGGGTAGACCATTTCATGGAATGCTCCTTAGAGCATTCAGTAACTGGAGACGACACACGAGTTACACGAGTGCGGCCTAAATAAGCACATGCACACTATGGGGAAACGTGACATAGGGCGGTGCAGACTCTGCATGGAGGCAGAGGAGACCAGTGTTGCCAACTTGGCATAAATGATGCCAGATCTGGCATATTTTCACTCGCTTTGGCACCAAAATTTTCCATTTAGCATCTGGCATATTTTTTAGCATAATTTAGTCTTAAGCCAAATTTGCACCAACTTGGCAGCAACAATCGCTTGCAAATGCGCCATCGCCTTATGTAGTTCATATTTTCATATGAAATTTGACTTTTGTGGACGGATGGACGTCAATGGACTATATCAAGTTGGTCAAGGAGATCTTGTCAGTAGAAAAAGGCGGTAATTTTGAAAAATGTATGGGTTTTAAGTGTCTAATTTCAAGTGATATTTTAGCATTTTTTTAGCATAGGTGTTTCAAGAATCTTTGGCATATTTTTGGCATAATCTAGACATTAGTCTAGCATTTTTTCACAAACCTAGTTGGCAACACTGGAGGAGACGCCCTTGCGCATCCTCACAGAGTGCCCTTGCCTAATGCGTACTCGTGACCTAATCTTGGGCGGACACATATTGCGCCCGGAGGAGTTAAAGTCTCTCGAGACCAAAAGGATCCTGCAGCTGTTTGAAGTTGCAGGTCTGGAGCGAGAGTTGTAGGTGGCGATCACAATAGATCAGGAATGGTCGCAGTGATACATAGGCTTTGGAGTCTTATAGAGCCTCTAATAAAGAAGAAGAAGAAGAACTGGAGACGACATGGTTGTCATTTTCTGTTCGAAACAGGGGACGGGACGTCAATAGTTATTTGTACAACAAGAGATCAAAGTTTGATATTTCTTCGAGTGCTTATTTTGAGTCCCGTGCAAGCGAAAGATTCTATAATTTATAATTTAGATCTATATAATTTAGAATCTTGAGCGTAGTAAGGGATTCAAAAGCGCACGAGATGTAAATAACTTTGATCTTGTGTAGTACACAAAATTTTTCACCCTACGCAGTGAGAACATACCTAGAGGGACAGAGATAATAGAACCCAAGTATATCGAACTTGTATTAGACCCCGCATGTTAAAAATGACATTTGACTATAAAGGTCACTTGAATGACATTTTGTCTCACTCAGTGAGCAAAATGCGATTTTGCTCACTGAGTGAGACAAAATGACTCAGTGAGCAAAATCGCATTCGCATTTTTAAGAAGCAAAGTACCCTTGTTCGAGCTGCTGAGGTGAAAATGTATGTATTGCTATTTCTACAGGATTTGTACGTATTTAACATACAATTAATAGCCATGTCAGTCCATACAAAAGCTTGCACAATTGTGCAAGTTTTTCGGGAGAAGGGTAAGCTCTTAAAGGCGACTTTAGTTATTAAATGCTCTAAGACACAATCATAGTCTAATAAAACATGGTCTTCTCTTCCCAGAGTGACACAAGCCTACGTCACAATAACATGGCCGCTATATATAGCGCTATCGCATATTATCATATAGCGCTGTCGCATGATGACGAAGGCTTGTGTCAGTCAGGTGACCTAGAAAAGACGGGAAGAGAGTACCAGGCGGAGTATATTATTATACCATGGACACAATACTATTAGAAGTATTAGTTACAACAAATTAAATTGTTTTCAGAAAATATTTTAATTTGTTTTTATATCAAGTAGAAACACTACTATAAACTAAAATAAATGTCATATACTAAGAAACAGTGACCAAGGCCTCCAGTGCCCCAGGCTGGAATCGAACCAGCGTCCTCTGTTATCGCGGCAGGTGCCTGTGCCATTCGGCCACCGGGCGTATACCACTTTCACGTCTGTGCTATAAAATCGCTGCAGAGTTATCTTGGTCTTACTCTACCTACTTATGAAATGGCAAGAAATCTTACTGTTATTCGCATATTTGCTAATTACAGCTAATTACAGTAAATACTCTCACCTGGAGTCGACTGCATTGAACACACAGCTTGCGAAAGTCTAGTCTTACACATAAAAGCAATTAAACGTAGTTACTTTGTATGGAAATTGCCATTTTCACAACCTACAACTTCTAGAAGTTTAAACAATGCGGCTCACCGTAGTTTTTTTTTTGTTTAACCGACTTAGCTATTAGAGTTACATATTTTTACGTTCTTGGAAGAGTAACATATTATTGCAGGTGACTGTACCTATTGTATACAATGGTGGTGATATAATCAAGCTTTTCAATATAAGTATTTGAGGTTTGAATGCCTCTCATTGTTACAATAGTGTTTCATAAAGTTTCATATCTGCTGTGTCTAATCACTTTTATATCCCATTTTCCGCGATTGTAACTTGTAAAGAAAACAATATAACATTTAATCATTAATTGTGTTTATACTGTACATAATTTTATTGTTATTTTAAGTGTGGTCATTACACAACATACACTTTACAGACACTAATGGAGGCCGATTCTCTGTCTTTCACGAGTTTGTCCAGTCACCTGTCAAAAAAAAGCGTTCAAGTGCGAGTCGGTCTCGCCCACCGAGGGTTCCGTACTTTTTAGTATTTGTTGTTATAGCGGCAACAGAAATACATCATCTGTGGAAATTTCAACTGTCTAGCTATCACGGTTCGTGAGATACAGCCTGGTGACAGACGGACGGACGGACAGCGGAGTCTTAGTAATAAGGTCCCGTTTTACCCTTTGGGTATGCAACCCTAAAAATAGCTGTTTCATACATTTTGGCTGGTCCATTTTCTATGGGAGGGTAATTTTTTTTTCGCGATTTTGCGGTTGGTCCCATAGTTAAAGTTGCTCAGTAAAATAAATATATTTCTTTCAATCATTTATCTTTCTTTCAAATCAAATTGTTAAAACAGAGTTGGTCTCATGTAAATCTTGGCGCTGTCATAAAGTTTCTAACACACTGCCATTCAACATTACGACAGGCTCGAGAACTAACACTATTGTGTTATCGCATTTAGTATACCTAGTATACAAGTTCAAGCAAAGGAACTGGCTAGCCAGCGCCGAGTGTAATATTACACGAACCACTTGGTGCCACTTTTGACCCTTCTATAACTCAAAACATCTTTGACGTAAACACATAAAACTACGTGTGTTTAATTATATCCATAAGGATATCTAGAAGCCCAAATTTCATGAAGCTAGCTCAAACGGTTATAAAGGTATGAAGGTCAAAAAGTCGTAAATTTTAAGACTGACTTATGACTTATAGTACCTAAACCTAACCTACTTTCAGATGACCTAGAAGGATGAAATTTGGAATCCAGCTTGGTTATTGTGTATAACCATAGGAAAAAATCTAAAAATAAAATAAAGTTAAAAAATAGGGGGGGTCCCCATACAAAAAAAACACTTTTTATTGGGACTGACATATAAGTACCTAAACCTAACCTACTTCCAGATGACCTAGAAGGATGAAATTTGGAATCCAGCGCGGTTATTGTGTGTAACCGTAGGAAAAAATCTAAAAATAAAATAAAGTTTAAAAATAGGGGGGGTCCCCATACAAAAAACCATTTTTTATTGGGACTGACATATAAGTACCTAAACCTAACCTACTTCCAGATGACCTAGAAGGATGAAATTTGGAATCCAGCTCAGTTATTGTGTGAAAGCGTAGGAAAAAATCTAAAAATAAAAAAAAAGTTATAAAATAGGGGGGGTCCCCATACAAAAAAACCATTTTTTATTGTGACTGACATATAAGTACCTAAACCTAACCTACTTCCAGATGACCTAGAAGGATGAAATTTGGAATCCAGCTCGGTTATTGTGTGTAAGCGTAGGAAAAAATCTAAAAACACAAAAAGTAAAAAAATTGGGGGGGTTAGATTTGGCTTGGCCAGGTTTTATCAGAATTACAATATATATAAAATGATTGATATAATGAAAACTGGCCAAGTCAAATCTAACCTACTTTAAGATCTCACATTTTTTAAAATAACAGCAATTGTTATAGGTATCCAATAAAGCAAAGAAATAGAGTTTAATACTTGTTTATAATGTTATTTTGTTCCTATAAATACATATTTGGATTTTGCATAGAACTTGGCAGTGGCACTCATTTAGATCTCCATTCTTTTTGCGGCGAGCCCCACAGCCAAGCATAATTTTTGTATTGAACTTGGCTCTCCTTTTTTACATTTATGTTTTTGGTGGGTATACCTACACCTGACCTACCTCTCGCGTATGATGGTCCCTATGACAGTATCTATTAATTATTCCGTAGAAGATTGTCGTTCAAAATAACACTGAAAGTGTCTAGGTAAATAGTTATCATCCGGATTAAGAATTATCAGTGTTGGTTATCTATTTAATTGCTAGAGAGATAGCAGGACGTTGGCTCGATAACACGAGGACACTTTAACCCGTATCTATAAATACATGGAGCTAATTATCAAATATTTTGATTAACTGTAACGAGGCTGAATGCTAATAGGTGGTGGGGGGGCAAGGGCAGTGACCGGACACCGACTAACGGGAGTCAACTCTCAAACTTCACTTGGATTTTAACAAAACTAGTTAATGAAAGGTAAATCTTTAATTCATCAATCATCTTCCTCGCGTTATCCCGGCATTTTGCCAAGGCTCATGGTAGCCTGGTGTCCGCTTGGCGCTAATCCCAAGAGTTGGCGTAGGCACTAGCTTTTCCGAAAGCTACTGCCTTCTGACCTTCCAACCCAGAAGGTAAACTAGGACTTATTGAGATTAATCTGGTTTCCTCAAAATGTTTTGCTTCACCGAAAAGCGACTGGTAAATATCAAATGATATTTCGTACATTAAGTTCCGAGAAACTCATTGGTACGAGCCGGGGTTTGAACCCGCGACCTCCTGATTGAAAGTCGCACGCTCTTACCGCTAGGCCACCAGCGCTTCCAAATGTAAATCTTTCATTATAAATAAATATATCCTGGTCATGGCACCAAATCGTCAGGTGATGAGCAAAAGTCACTAATTACTAAAAACAAATTAACCAAAAATCGACCTTCTTTTAGTACTAATATGGTTCACTATGGCTATGAACTTGTGGTGGTACTTCACCCGACGAAATTCTAACTATTGTGATAATGATGGGCAACCTTAGGCTCACGTGCATCGCCCACACTGTTAACTGTACAGCGGTGGACCTTATGCCTTTTGTAATAAGGTCCACCGATGTAGAGTTAGGAGTGTCACTGTATGTACCTTAAGGTTTCTTATGATTTCGGTTACGGTTAGACCTTGGTTTCCATGGATTTTGGACTTCATAGACTTTAGTGTGACACTGACTAACGAGAACGTAAGTGTAACTTACTTTCTGTGCATCTCGCTCGTCCCGCATATTAGTGCGAGCGAGATGTATATAAAGTAAATTACGTAGACGTTAGCGTATATGTCAGTTTTGACACTGTCAGTGACGCACGGTACGGGCTTAGATATATGAACTTATGGGGTCCCGGACCATCATTTGATATAAAGCAGTGTTTTTCAAACTGTGGGTCGCGACCCCCAGGGGGGTCGCGGCACTTGTTCAGGGGGGTCGCGAAGCTCAGCTTGGCAGACTTATGGAAAGCAGACTTCATTTTATTTAACTTAGAAATAATCCAATTCTGTAAACTTTAATGGTCGTCAACGTACAAATCAATAAAACAAATCATTATTAGGTAGATAGGTAAACTGTATTTATTAAACATTTAAATAAGTTAAGAACTGTTAGGCCAGTCAAATTAGTTTTTTTCTAGGAATTAATTCCCAGCATGCCGGAAATCGTCTTAATACCTTCATTTGGTTCTAATAAATTAGTAATTAGCGTAATCCGAGTTTGCTCCATTCCAGGAGTACCTAGTAGAAAAATGTTTGCTCTTTTTCAGTTTTTTGCTTGTAGTTCAAAAATAGTACGTCCGACGGATCATTTGCACTAATCGTGATAAAAATTGATATTTGAGGATCCGAAAAGTAACGGTACTTAATATATGAATCAGTAGTCAAACATTGTAAAAAATGGCCGCCACTTGAATATGTTTTATTTGGTAAAATCGTGTTAAAATCCGATTTTTTCCCAGTGTCGGATCTACAACAACCTTGCTGGTAGTGACATTAAATTTGACGGTGGGTTCCTTCTACATCGAGTGGTTTTGTCAATCCAATGTAAAACGTATCTCTCAAGGCTTCCAAAATTTATCCACACCTCCTGGGATGGAGCAAACTCAGATTATTCGCATTTAGGATCAAATGAAGGTATTAAATGAAAATGATTTCCAGTTTGCTGGGAATTGATTCCTCAACGCTTTTTGGACCTCATGAACCGTGAAAGTTGAAATTTTCACAGATGATGAATTTTCAAAACATTTTTCATCACCAACCAGTGTTTCATTTGAGAAATAATTTAAAAGTTTTTTTTAAACTTTGCAAGCTCTCCACTATAGCAGGAATATGAATTTCCACGTTTACAAAGTTATCTGATGATATACCTTGAATTATTTTAACCATGCAAAGGAAAGAATCAAACTGCATAGGTACTGTGAAAATTTGATGTTGTCCATTACTAAATTTTTGCTAAGAATCCATTAATTTTATTTACTTAATAATGTTTTACTAAATATGTAACTGAGTGAATGCTATTATTCAAGGGTGCGTTCCAAACACTGGTCTGCGGTTCCAAATTTGTTAAGAGTCTGTGCGGAAAGAGAGGAGCCGTAGAATGTATGGGATGCCATACATTTCACGACTCTTCTCTTTCCGCACAGACTCTATATATATAGAAAAACGTAGAGACGGGGTAGGGGGGTCGCGAAAAAAATTTAGTGGTCATAAAGGGCCGTGACCCCATAAAGTTTGGAAAACACTGATATAAAGAAAGGCGTCAAGCAAGGTGACCCGCTATCGCCGAAGCTGTTCACTAGTACCCTTGAGCAAATATTCAGGAAGCTGGCGGCTGCATGGGAGAATAAAGGTATCGACGTCGGTGGACGGCGATTAACAAATCTCCGTTTCGCCGACGATATAGTTTTATTTTCCTCTTCAGCTACGGAGCTCGGTGCCATGCTACAAGACTTAAGTAGGGCAAGCCTTGAGGTGGGATTAATGATGAACATGTCAAAGACCAAGCTCATGACTAACAGCCGTAAAATAACAGTGGTAGTGGATGGAGAAGAAATGTCATATGTCCAAGAATACATTTACCTGGGCCAAATAGTCTCTTTCCAGGCACGACAGGACAAGGAGGTCGCAAGACGAACCGGAAGTGCCTGGAAGAGCTATTGGTCCATGAAGGAGCAGATGAAGGGAGATTTCCCTATATCTTTAAAAAGAAGGCTCATGGACATGTGCATTCTTCCCATCCTGACCTACGGAGCTCAGACTTGGTCTTTGACAAAAGCTCAGAAATCCAACCTTAAGGTTTGTCAGCGCGCCATGGAGCGTAGTATTCTCGGCGTGAAGTTGACCGATCGCATCAAAAATACTGTATTACGCTCCAAAACTCAAATAGCCGACGTAGCTGAAACAGCCGCCAAGCTGATAGTGGGACTGGGCGGGACGCGTTTGCCGTATGCCGGATGACTTGTGGGCAAAAACAGCAACCAATTGGGTCCCACATCAAACCCGGGGTCGCGGCAAACCTCGACGGCGTTGGCGAGATGACCTTGACGCCTTTGATAGGAACTGGTGGGAGACGGGTCAAAATCGGGATGCGTGGAAAGGGAGGAGGGAGGCCTTTGCCCAGCAGTGGGACACTCTAGGCTCATATAAATAAAAAATAAATAAAAAATGGGGTATATTGCAGGTGTGCTGAATATTGGGATGTTTAGATTGTGTAGCTTCGACCGTTACAAATGTCCACAAAACATGTCAAAATATACATAAATGTATGTGTAAGTAAGGTTTGTCTTACCCGCTCATAAATTTTACAATAAGAGAACCGCAAATTTGCATTGTACACGTTGCCTGAGAATTTTCATAGAAAATGACCCGTTCTAATACTTCCAAGCTCAAAGTGAAGGAGAGATTATCGTCGACTGTTCAAATACGAATCCTCAAATACTTCGGGCACGTTACACGAAACCAAAACTCCATGGAACGTCTCGTTGTCCAGGGACGAGTTGAAGGCAAGCGGTCACGAGGTCGGTCACCTACGCGCTGGACAGACCTGATAAAATCTGCGACACAAACCACCATAGTCCAATGTTCCCGTAACGCCGAAGACCGTGGCAAATGGAGGCACATTGCGAGGGCTGCGTTATCCACAATAGATACGTCTCATCATACAACCACGACCACTCTGTCAAGAGTGAACGACTGAGGAGGAGGAATACAATGTTCTTGAGTTTAGACTTTATGTTAGACAAATCACTTGTGGTTTGCCGACTTTCAGTGTAGTACTCGTAAAGTCAACAAAAAGTGTACACACATACTTATGCGTATAAGTACCACACAGAGACTAACTATAAGAAAAGACTATCAATTTCGATATTAAATCAATTTAAATATAATCTGAAATAAAATCGATTTATTTATTAAATCTCGTATTATTAGATCAGCGCTGATCTTCCGTAAGACCATCAAGTGAGAAGAATCACGGAAAGTAACAGACAAGAAGAAAAAGACATAAAATGAACATACAGTAAACAAATAGTTAAATAAGATTTATGAGTATTATGACGTATAAATAACACTTGCACTGCGTGTGCTATCAAAATCGATGCAAACTTATCTTTGTCTAACTCTACCTACTCGTTTGTTTGCAAAATATTAGATTAAACAGTTTCAATATTATTCTATTTAAGTTACACTTAGAACATTATGTGTTTACATAACATTATATATTTAATATTTATACCATTGTATGCAAACATTGTGCATGTGTTTGCCAATATTGAAGCTCGATAACCTATGTCCTCATTCTTTGCATACATGTTTACCAGTGAGTATTTAAGTTAATGATAATATTTATCTCTTTCAGCGTATATATAACATTTAAATAAGTGTATAACACTCGTTGTCGCCCTGCCTGACACTGTTTATGTATAACACTTTAAACTCTCGCGTTTTGTACACATATTTAATTACACAAATTTCTTTGTCTACCCCGAACATTTTTATAAACTAATTTCGGGTAGTTTAGTGGTGTTTTATTAATATCTCCGTTGACATTTGTTGGGACGTCAGTCTTTCCGTGACCACAGCTGGTGCAACTCAGCTGAAACGTCGGAATTAAAGGTAAAAACAATGAAATTATATCGCGGTAGACCCGTTTGTGTAATTAAATACTGTTTATGTAGTCTGTAGTTAATAGACTGAAAGGCCTGTGATGATAACACTCGTAAGCTTTTAGATAAGTAGAAAAGTCTTAACACAAAAACTTGAAGACCCCTTGGAGTTGCCATCCGAAAAAATGGAATATCCTGAAGTGAGCCTATGCAGGACCCAAAAAAATACTGACAGTTCCTGGACGGTCATTTCTTCAAAATACATTAATAAGATCCCTTATTCGAAAACCTTAAATTAACTCATTTCCAACTTCCAATTTCAATTTTCATGTAGTTAGTGCATGATAGTAAATATTGTACACCATAAATATGGTAGACTGCGGAAAAGGACTTGTATCACCATTAACATCTTTTATATTTGTACCACAGGGGTCTGACAATAAATAATTTCATTTCATTTCATTTCCAACATTAGGTATAATTCAACTTGGGGAACAAAACAAATTATTTTATGAAATATTGACGTTGGCCCTTAAAATTGGTCAAAGGTTCCTAGTCTTTCAAAGATAGGGACCGTGCGCGTTGGAGGGTCTGCCATCTTGTGGCCTGAATCGGAAGCATATGTGCACATGTACATTGCCAAAGCAATTACCATCTACCGTTCTCGTAGGTACGTTTCCATGTGCATAGTAGGTTCTGCCATCTTGTGGGTTACATGTGTTGTAAACTTTTATAAATCGCCATCTCCCTTTGTTCCAGGGTCATACCAGCCCAGCAATGAGCTGATGCTGCGTTTCTACAGCTACTTCAAGCAAGCCACAGAAGGACCCTGTGACAAACCTAAACCCGGCTTCTGGGACGTCGTCAACAGGTATTAGTAGTAGTAGTAAACTCTTTATTGTACAAAAAGACATATTAAAAATAACATACAATAATTAGTAAGAAGTACAAAGGCGAACTTGTCCCTTTGAGGGATCTCTTCCAGTTAACCTATAAGGTAAAGGTAGGTAAGGTAAGGTATAGTTAGGTATTGTAATTTAGAGAGGAAAATAAAAACTACGTTTGTATAAAAAGGCGACTTCGCGCGCGTCCTCCACTTTCGTCTTAATGTTAAAACGTATTAGCAAATAGCAATTAACCAGCACAATACAGACTGAGCGGTAATTTTGTCACCCAACATCTTTTTTAAAAACAAAGATTTCTCAGAAAAATGTCGTCAATTGCTGTCAACTTTTGACCCGAACGGCTGACGGCTTGTGATGGTGACTCATATACTCATATTGCACCGTGATTTGGCAAAAACTATGACTCAACATTAGCAATTGTATGTTATGTAACAATACGAAAACAAACTTGTCGAGTGTTTAGGTTCGTAATAATTATGTAGTCTGTTGTTACTTAAATGTAAACAAGCATTAACGATGTCTGATTTATATAGAATATTACAATCGTATTAATCGTACTTATGCTTCAATCAAATTATTAGTCAGTTTTAGATATGAGCAAAATATGGAGTTTGCCGAATACGAATATTGAGATTGCCGAATACGAATATTGAGTTTGCCGAATACGAATATTGAGTTTGCCGAATACGAATATTCGGCCGAATGTTCGGTTCAGATCTTACCGAACCGAATATTAGACCAAATTATTCTGTTCATATGTATCATACTAATAAACCATTTGAAAACTTTTAGTTAGTTCCCTAATAGAAACAAACAGGTCAAAAGGTATGGAACTCGCAAATCAACACTCTCTCCAAATAATTAAAACATCTAAATGTATTCAACATGTTCCATCATGAGTTTTAATGACAACGGGAAAACAACGATGGAAGAAAGTACCTTCTTGTGAAGTTCTGGAGGAGAGGAGTTTATATTTTTACGGTGCTTACATAAACATAAGCCGAATATTTCGGAAAGTTAGCCGATGCTGCCAATGTTCGTTTTCGGCCGAATTGTTCGGTTAAAGTGCTGAATTTAACCGAAAAGTTCGGCCGTATACGAACATTGGCAGCATTGGCTAACTTGCCGAATATCGAATAATTACCTAATATTCGGCCAATTGTAGTCAGTGTTAAATATGTACTAATGCTTTGTTTACTTTCAGAGCAAAATGGGAATCATGGAACAAGCTCGGCAACATGTCACAGACAGAGGCGATGCAGGCCTACGTGGACGAACTACACAAGGTATATATATACATAGGGGCTGTCCATAAATTACGTCATCGATTTTTGACCCCCCCCCCTATAATCATCCAAAAATCATGCTTCAAATGACCACATTTCCTCCTATTTCATGCTACCGTCATCCGATGTCCAGTCCCCCCCCCCTAATTTGAAATGACGTAATTTATGAATAGCCCCATAACAATATGTTATTGAAATTTAAAATAAAGGATAACAACCTTCAAACTGAAATATTAGTTATGACTTCATAAAATGGTTACCTACGAAAAGTTTCGGAAGTAGGTAGGTATAGAAATAATACCAACTTACTGTCGTGACATTGTTGGTTGCAACATTTATGTTTTCTGTCATTACCTAAGTATGACATGACGAATCTTTGTGCCCAGTACCAGCCTAGCTAGAGTTGCCGGATCGAAAAGTGCTTTTATCGGGAAAAAATATAAATATTTCGGGATATTGGGAATTAAGTCGGGAAAAAAAAAACATTCTGATTAAAGTAATTGAATTCATCATCATCATTGGCCACAGCATCTTGACAGATGATTGTTGCAGCGACAGTTTATTGAGAAGAGGTCTGTGCGCCGTAATTGAATTAACAACAACGATATTTTACATTATGGGCAGTACGCTCGACGTGGGTCGCTCGCTCGCTCGACGACAGTTCGGAACTTGAAATTATTGTTTTATAACCTGAAGCTGTTTTTCGGGACAGACAGTTTTCACTTTATCGGGAATCGGGAACACGTGCTAAAAATCGGGAGAATCCCGCCAAATCCCGACCATCTGGCAACCCTAGGCCTAGCCAAGGAGACAATCGCTTGCGCTTCGCCATCTAATCGATCGCTCTTCCATATTAGTGTGACAGAGACAGTTGCGTTTCGTTCGCTACGTAGCGTTAGCGATTGGCATGTTGTCTACGGGGCCTGCTCAGGTGAATGATATCTCCATATTTATGCTCGCATTGATTGGTGCTCACTCGCCCCCTGACTTGACCTTATGTCTATACCAGGTCAATATATTGATTAATGGAGTTGACCTTATGTACCAGACATTATAGTGATTGTTTTGCCTGACCTTAACATTCGCCCTTCCAAAGTTTCCTATGCCGTCTGTTGACATAACAACGTTGTTTATTTGCTTTCCGCTTAGCGAAGTTGGGATGTCCTCGTTTTCCATTATTTAGTAGTTACATTACAACTACGAATGTTTATTTCCATTTTAGCACATATGGTCCTATTTCTTCTGGTTCTTCCAATGCCAGAGTACAGTACTAATAATTAGTATTATAAACCATATAGTAACTTATACATTTTATTTATTTATTTATTATTATTTAAGCCTTTTATTCTCACAAATATTACAAATTTTGGGTGGTTTTACTCATCATATTATTAAAGGTGAGGTACCCATTTTTGGGCAAAGGCCTCCTCCAAGCCCTTCCAATGGTCTCTGTCTTTTGCTTGTCGAGTCCATGTGTTTCCAGCTATCTTCACTATATCATCTACCCATCTTCGTTACCCAATTTATACATACTAGGCCTTAAACAGTTTTTTGACAAGTTTTCACTATAACAGTGATGCATCAAGGCGGTTTGTTTACAGGTGGCCTACCGAGAAACGCGAAACTGCCTCTGTATCAATCGAATAAGCAAGAATGATAGAGAGGCAGAAACCGAACTTATATTATCGTGTTTCATGGCAGGCCATGTGATTGACCTAGTGACGTCCTCTACGCAGAATTTTGCGTAATATTCCCTATTACTTCCTAGTCTTCATGCTTAACTGAAATGTACGATTTCCATTTCAGATCGTGGAGACCATGTCATACAGTTCCGACGTGGCTTCATTCCTGTCAGTGGATGATGAGGACGAAGAATTCCCCAACAGGGACTTGGAGCTGGTGGCCGGAGACGTTCTACGCAGGGTCCGCTCTGAGCATAACACTCCTATCGGTTAGTATTGCTTTTATGCCTCACCATGCGCAAAGAGAAGCGAGTAATGTAAGCGTCGCTTTCGGGTTGTAATACTTGTAATTGATAGACGCGAGACGGTTCGGTACACTCATGGCGACCGTATAAACTGTCTAAAGTGAGCTACAAGTTGTAATGAGTTCAAGGGTGATACTACAGAAAGGCGTGGTGTGAACTCATAAGAATAAAAATAATTTAGTTTTTTCATGGCGAACTAAAACTAAATTTCATACAAATTATATTTAAAACATGAAGTATAGCTTAAATATTTTCGCCTCAGTATAATGCTAGCCCTAAAGTCAGCGCTGTGCCCTGTTTATCAAAAGCTCGTAACTTCTAATACAAGTGGAAGACCCTTTTTATAAACAGTTAACAGGGCACTGGTCTTCTGGCGAGACCATTTGTGATCTGATCTGGACTGAGCGGGAATGAGACTAAAACCATTGCTGAAGATAAAATATGACGTGAACTTACGAAGGCTCTAATCAGTCTCATCCAATTTTCTATGAAATTTCGAAGCAGAGCGCACATACTTGTATTTTTGTACTTTCGTAATTATTTCCATAATAGCCTTTTTCGCCTAGCGGGCGCTTAGCTCTGGCATTTGATGTCTTAAGAGTTTATCAATTAATTCCCCAATCTAATTGTACGAGGGCCACAATATAATAATCCAGTATATCATCATCGGCCTTCGAGTCTATTACAGACTATACAAACAGTGACAGGTAGGGAGACAAACCGTCGTGGGTGAAGTTTCCTCTCCACAGACACTGCATCGCCTGAGACACAAACGAAGAGACACAGGGTTGCCCAAGACCCGTGACTCTCTCTCGGCCTCACCGACTAGATCCGCGGGAAAGACAAGTCAATACGCGCGGAGTCGGATAGGCTGCAGGTGCATGACGGCTGGCACCGAGCCGGGTTTGTTTCAAGTTTTCCTTCTCTGTTGCTATCTCTTCCGTTAAACAGCAGGAGGACCACGTGCAGGCGAGATAACCCGGGGCACAAAGATATTATTCGTGCCCCTCCCTCCCTCCAATCCAGTAAAACAACTCACTTTATTTTATTACAGGCTCGCGCTCCGTGAGCGGCGCGTCGTCCCCCGTGCCCCGCACGCGCCACGACTCAGAGGACGAGTACATTGACACGGTCGATGTTAGTATTGTACGTATAGTGTATCTGTGTGGTGTAGGTGTTGTAGGTACTGTATGCCGTTTTATACGTGTGTAGTGTATTCAAACCAAAATTGTGTATCTAAGTTTTCTGAAAGCACTTATATTTTCATTTCTCATTTGTATTGGGGGCTGTCCATAAATTACGTCATCGATTTTTGACGATTTTTGACCCCCCCCCCCCATAATCATCTAAAAATTATGCTTCAAATGACCCCATTTCCTCCTACTTCATGGTACCGTCATCCGATGTCCAGACCCCCCCCCCTAATTTGAAATGACGTAATTTATGAATAGCCTTGTCAAGAAAAATCTTAATAATTTGTACCCACGGGTAAGGGCAGCATCCGCTCGGTGTAACCCTTACATTTCATTTAAGTGTCAAAATGGCCTCTACGTATTGGCTGCGGCTCCGCGCATGCCTCCCAAATATCCGGAACACCATTTTTCCCTGATGGGTGAAGATTATTTAATAAAAAATAAGTAATCTGAGATGTTGGTGCCGATTACGAAGTGTGATACTTCTGACGGTAGATAGTAGATATTTGTGTTTCTGCTTTTTGAGCAATTATCTAATGTTTAAGACGGTATACTGATTATAACACTTACACTGCGATCTGCGTGCGTTGCCTGTGCTGAACGGTTATTTTGTGAAATATACCTGTCTCTTTCTCTTAGAAATATTTGGCAGTTAAGTGTGTAAACAAGATATATTTTAAATATTAAAAGCGCAGGCAATGTACACTTCTTCCTAACTTTCTTTTTTCTCTTAACTATGTAGACTAACCCCCCTTATTCATAAAACTTTACGGGCCTGATTTAGTTAAATTATGTTTTATCCCTTTCTTACAAATGCATAAGTCAAAATGACAGATAAAGACAAACGATTATTCGCTAATTAGGATTGTTCATTTTTTTTAAATGTTCTATTTCGAAAACCATTTCGAGATATAAGGTTTCTAAACAATTTCCGACATTTGCTGCGATATAATAATTGAGGATTGAAGATATTTCAACAAATATCCTTATGACCTTAGTTTGACCTTCTCCTGGGCTGAATGTAAAGTCATCGCATAATAAAAGTTATCAAACCATAGTAAATAAATCCGTCACTCACGTAATTGTCAACGTTATCATTGTCATCGATTGTCATAATAAAAAATTTCAGTTATAACCGCTGCGCTTGTTTGTTACGATTTGATTTATAATTAATACCTAAAGAGTAGATTTCATTGCTTAATAATATATCAAAAACCTTGTTCCTACGTGTGGGAATGATTCACAAAAATAATAGTTCGAATCCACGAAGACCTACGACGTGAAAGATGGTGCCGTGAATTAAACTTGGAATACCTACCTACTTCACGTGTTACACACAGTATTTATTTATTTAAACTTTATTGCACAAAAGAAAAACTTATCGTACAAAAGGCGGACTTAATGCCAAAAGCATTCTCTACCAGTCAACCTTAAGGCAAAGCAGAGAGATTGTGGGCGGTATTGCTATAGGATCACGTCGATGTAAGTATAAAATTAATATTATTTTACTACAATTATTTAATAGCTCACTTTATTGGTAGGGTCGTGGTATCTATTTTTTTTCTGTGGTAATGTAGCCAGAGTATCTAAAGGCAAATCGTTAAACAGAGATGGTGCCTACTAGAAAGAAAGAATATATACAAGAATACATAGCCATACTCAAAATTCAGCCTGAAACTGCTTTAAAAAGATATAATTTCTAATTTCCAGGAACATGTTGCAGTTCAAACTGCTGATATCATGGTGGACAACACTTAAGTTAATAAAGAGTTGTGAATAATAAAACATGTTTTTGTTTACCTACTTTTGTATTAATTTAGGAAATATATGCATATATGTAAAAAAATAGTAACTTTACATATATGTATGTTTATCAAGTTCTGCGCGAGCATCTGACAATGATGGCTTCTTGTTGACCATCCAGAAGAGAAGTGTATGGTTTGTTATTTACTCTGTTCCCAGGCATTATTTACGGTCGTAAAGTATTACGACTATTAATAATTAATATGACGTTGGTTTCAATACAAAATGCTCAACTTTGTTCTGGACCCAAGTGCCTTAACAAAATCAACCTCATTTGTACATTACATATCCCACAGCTGTATCTAAATAGGAATCACGATGACCTGAAATAATAGGATATAATTAGCAAAATTGGCATGTTCCTAATATAGTAGTAAGTAGTACAATATCCAAACTATGGTGACAAGCCGGTATAAAGTACCCACTGGGCTAAGCTACCTTTACGCCTAACGCTACAAGCGTTTTACTATTTTATGAATCCAATCTTCTTCTAGGTAACTTACATTTGTATCTTTGCTCCCTTGATTTCAGCCAAGTTATGGTTGGAGTTGGATGCTATATGGATACATACTCCAATAAAACTAAGTTATATTATATAACTTAGACAGATTTCTGAAATCAGCTTTCTCAAATTTATAGCGTAGGTATTTTGAAATTAATGATTCAAAATAAACAAGTTTTCCATTCCAGACGATTGTTATTTATAATAGAAACACGTGACACTGACATTGTCAACAGGTGACATTACAATCAATTGACAATGACAACTATTTTTTTAATGCTTGTTGTTGCTTGTGCATTATCCTAATCAGCCGACGACATGTAATTTACGAGAAGTCGTATCTCATATTTTCAATCAATTATAAATATTCAACCGAGCCACGAATTACTAAATCATTCAAATTGGTATCTTAAATTAACCTTGTGGAGTAGTTTTCTTCGAGGGGTGGGGCGTGCGATGAGGAACGAAGAGAAACACGGAGTGATGGCAGATAGCCGTATATTAATTACAACAGTCGGCGCTAACAATAATATACAAATATGTACAAACTGACCGAAATTAACGAATCTCCTACGGCCGAACAGCGTCCAAGACGTACAGCTGTCGTGCGCAAGGGGAACCGGGAAAACTCCTAATTTCTGATAAGATAGTCCGTCAAGGTCCCAGGGGGTACACAGGCCGTACAAATCTATCGCCTAGCTAATTCTCAACTTTAACAATATTCGGTGTATCGGGTCCTTATTCTAGGAAAAATCTTAACACCGCCATGTAGGATTAGTATGCGCGCTGTACAGTGACATCTAGTGACAAGTTGGTAAACAGTTAAATTGTACGAACATGCGCGTTGTTTTTATGTACGTTAAACTATTTAGATACATTCGATATATTTTTAGGAACATGTTACATGATGTTCTGTATTTTTTACAGGTTTCAGAAACGAGATATGATAGGCCTATTAACGCCATCTTTATGCAGATAGGTGAACTATATCTATATATATATGAATGTTCAAGATTACGTTAATCCAAATCTATACATTTGCTACGTTTTAGTAAAAATACAAGTGTTATGAAATGCTTGAAATCATAATTTTAAGACTCCAGGAACATTGGGTTTAAGAACAAAACATTGGGTACTAGTAGAGCCATCCTGTGAGGCTCAAGGAACTAAACATTGCCTAGGAACTGGAAGCTATCAAATTTACATTAATCTTAGTTTGCACATTCGTTATGTTTACATAAAAAAACTAGGCAACACATGACACAAGTTACGCAAGGTTTTGGATTTTTAAAACTACGGGAAAGATAAAATATCGCTAATGTTTACATCGAAATCGAGGACTACTAGCGCCATCTAGTAGGCTCCATGTGAACTAACCATAGTTTATTGATATATTTGGGAAAGTTCGCGTTACAACCTATATTTTCAGAAAATAAAATAAAAATGGGGGTCTAAAAAAAATGAACAATCCTAATTGAGGCTTGTTGCGTAGCGCGTTTATGAATAAGGGGGTAAGTATCTATATGTATCAGTAATTATATTAGTTTGTAACTGTATGTTTGTGTACATTGTTTACTCTCTTTTCTTATTATGTTTGTTCTTGTTTTCTTTTTTAAATTAAGGTAATTTACCAATAACTGGCCACTGTTAGTAATTGGCCACCCTAAACTAAAAATGAATTATATTTACCTATAAACAGAATTAATTTTAGTATAAGATTTCAATAACTGGCCAGCCTTCAATAACTAGTCGCCTTATACTAAAATAAATTTTGATTATAGGTGAATAGACTTCATTTTTAGTTTAGGGTGGCCAATTACTAACATTGGCTAGTTACTGGCGAATTATCTATAATATATGTATATTTATGCTTACAAAACTATTATTTATGTATTCTTGTTATTTGTTATATGTTGTGGCTAATGTACTAACAGTGGAGTCAGGTGAACGCCGACACAGGCCAACCCGGGGGCTTAGCCACTGTCGATGTTAATGTGGTAAGTGTAGCGATATGCCTGAACCAAGCCAATCCTATCAAAAGTGTCAAATTTATGTTTTTTTTTTTCGAATCTTATGCTCTGGATGCTAGTCTTTTATTTATTTATTTAAACCTTTGGGAAACAAACAGGCAAAAACAACACATATAGTAAATCAGATAACACATTCACAAGCCACACAGTTTCCACTAATGAATAATAACAGTTATGTTGCTCAGAATCTAACATTAAAACAATTCAAACTTAAACCTACTTTAACATTAATAGAATTTATTTACAACATGCATAACTCGAATACCTAACTTGAATTGATGTAATAACACACATTAAAACAACATGCGAACATTGGAAAGTATGATGTAATATAATTACTAATGGATATTATTTTTACCATTAACTGTACTTTTTATTGCAGAAACAAACTGTTGTAATGATAAATGAAATATATCAATATCAGAAAATTTTTCATTATAAGTTCTACACGCTCTAGCTAAAAAGCTATTTCTTGCATATGTAGTGCGCCCAAAGTCAATTGCAAAAAGGTTTGTGGAGCGAGTTCGCCGATTAGGACAGCGAATTGAAATTTTAGATAAAAGATTAGGTGAATCAATAAGGCCATGTAAGATTTTGAACAAAAAAATTTGATCTCTAATTTCTCTACGTGTTTGAAGAGACTCTAAATTGTCAGTGCTAAAAGATTTAAATTTATATTTCATTGTTCTAATAAATTTGTTCTGAATTTTTTCAATTGTGTGGATGTGAACATTGAAATGAGGATTCCAAACTGTAGTCGCGTATTCTAAGTTTGACCTAACAAATGCGTTAAATAGAAGTTGCAGAGTCTTAGGGTTTGTAAAATCCTTGCTTTGGCGGAAAATGAATCCCATCATTCTGTATGCTTTCGCTGAAATTTTGTCAATATGTGAAATAAATTGTAGTTCACTTTTAAGCTATATTCCTATAGAAAAAAAGTAGAAACATTGGAGACCCTGTGAAAGTTGCCCTTTCCAGTTGAGGGTGTTCCAAGTACGAAAAGTAGGAAATTCGTATCAGTGGCGATAAATTAACACTACCGAAGGGGGTGTTTTAAATCGACACGAGTCGCGAATTACCTTTTCGCACGTGTATTGTACAACGTTTTACAGTGCATATGGCCATTAAAATTTTAGACATATGCACGTATAGTGCTACTAGTTACCGCATTGGGGCGGTAAATTAGCACCATATGTACTAAGCATATTATTTTAAATGGCAAATGTAATTTTTAATACGAATATTATTATGAAAAAAAAGAGATTATTAAATATTTATTATTATTATTTGTATCTCCGTTTTAAAACTCTCGGGTCTTTCGAGCCCGGTCATTTATAAGGCGTGCGTGGGGATATGGATCCAACACGTAGAGGCCGTTTGGAGAGATTTGATGTCATGTAGAAATAAATAAAAAAATAAATATTAAATCATTAAATATTTAATTATAATTTAGTTGTAGGTTGGAGTAGTTGGAGGTTGCACGTGGTCTTTTTTTCTTTGGAGTGACGGAATCATCCTGAAAAGAAATACTGTTTAACTGTTCTTTAACCTTATTTTTAGAGCAGCTTTTTCTAAACAGCACCGCTCCTATTCATTGTCAAATCCGTTATGAAACATTGTGTTTGCATCGGCAGAGCGACCCGGAGGTGGCGGAGCGTGCGGCTGCGCCCGCGCACGCCGCGCCGCCGCCCGCGCCCGCGCAGGCGCCGCGCCTCAGCAACGGCCACGCGCACCAGATCACGTCGCAGCTCACACGTGAGTACACGCCACACTAGTTAACACAATTAAAAAACCGGGCAAGTGCGAGTCGGACTCGCGCACGAAGGGTTCCGCACCATAATGCAAAAAAAAAACAAAAAAAAAAACGGTCACCCATCCAAGTACTGACCACTCCCGACGTTGCTTAACTTTGGTCAAAAATCACGTTTGTTGTATGGGAGCCCCATTTAAATCTTTATTTTATTCTGTTTTTACTATTTGTTGTTATAGCGGCAACAGAAATACATCATCTGTGAAAATTTCAACTGTCTAGCTATCACGGTTCGTGAGATACAGCCTGGTGACAGACGGACGGATGGACAGCGAAGTCTTAGTAATAGGGTCCCGTTTTACCCTTTGGGTACGGAACCCTAAAAACTAACTTATCAATTAGCATACACTGTGTTAATAAGGGACCCTATTACTAAAACACCTCTGTCCGTTCGTCTGTCTGTCACCAGGCTGTACCTCGTGAACCGTGATAATAGCTATCACAGCTGCAATTTTGAAATTTCACATCATGTATTGCTGTTGCCACTATATCAACAAATACTAATAAGTACGGAACCCTCGGTGTTCGAGTCCGACTCGCACTTGGCGGGTTTTTTATACTCAAGCCGCAGATTTAAAATAAAAGCTGCTGTCAGTTTACGTTTCCTTATACTAAACATCAGTATATTATAACTCTATTCATCAGGTTATAAGGTTATGTTCGCGCGGAGCGTGCGTCAGATTGTAAGTCTCATGTTTATCGCCACCGTTCCCTATCCTCAATGAATATACATACATTAAAACTATAAAACGAATGTACCTACATTGTGCAGTCACCTGCCATAATATGTTACACAACGAAGGCCGCAAAAATATCTGACACGATCTTATTTGCAGAGCCATAAAGAGCTAGTCACATATTTTTGCGGCCTTCGAAGAGTAACATATTATTGCAGGTTACTGTACGGTGTACACTTCGCGTCAAATACTTTCAATGGAATTTGAAGTAATCATAAAACTAATAAAGAAGAGTTTATTTTGTTTCGCAATTTCTAATACCAAAAAGACATGAATTTACACTAGAAGAAATAGTTCTCATTTTATATGTAATAATAGGTCTTTTATTGCATATTTACTCACGCTCGTTCAATTATTAGAGAGAATCAACTTTTTTTTCCCACTCGTCACCATTGTTACATGTAAAAGTAGTTATATATATACTTACCCTTTACGTAATGGGCCATCTACGGCATCTTATAATAATCATGTTAGTAGAATGCGACATAACATTTCTTCTAACAAACTGTGCTACAAATTGTCCCTTGACTGACGTGACAGAATGCCACATTGCGTTAATACTTTTCTTGAACACAAAGAATGTATGAAATTAATAAACAGTAACCTAATATATCTCGTGTACCCCCATGATTCCGCCTTTCGAAATGGTTAAGATCCATGGGAACAAATCCAAAACGGATCTACAATGAAATTCTTTATAATTATCAAACTCAGGAAATTTCATGAGAGTCGGTCGAAAAATACAATCTTTAGCTGAAACTCTTTTTTACCCGACTGCGCGACGCAAAGGAGGGTAATGTGTTTATCAGCCTATATATGTATGTATGTATGTATGTATGTACGTATGTATGTATGTTTGTTCCTATGTGGCACTCCAGAGACCAAACGCGTGAACCGATTTTGATAATTCTAACGTCAATCGAACCGTCTTACTCTTGCGTGTGTCACTAAAGACATGACAGTAATCGAAATTCAATATGGCGACAACCAAACGCCAAAATTGAAAAAAAAAAGTTTACGAAATATGTCGAGTGGGGTATCACCGAATAGGCATTAAAAAATCAGTTATAGGTTTCTTTTACAGTTTTTAGGGTTCCGCACCTCAAAAGGAAAAAAAACGGAACCCTTATAGGATCACTCGTGCGTCTGTCCGTCTGTCTGTCCGTTTGTCACAGCCGATTTTCTCCGGAACTACTGGACCAATCAAGTTGAAATTTGGTACACATATGTAAGTTTGTTATTCAAATACGGACATGTAACGTAAACAAATGAATTTTAAACATGGGGGCCACTTTTGGGGGCTACCCATGAAAAAAATAATAAATTAAATTTTTCAAACTATATCATGTTACATATCAAATGAAAGAGCTTATTGTAAGGATCTCAAATAATTTTTTTTTATAATTTTCTAATAATTTATAATTTTCTAATAAACAGTTTTAGAAGTTATTCAAGAAAATAGGCAAAAAATTGACCATCCCGCCCCCTTTTCTCCGAAACTACTAGGTCTAAAATTAAAAAAAAAAATACATAAAATAGGCCTATAGATAACAGGAAACCTATTAGAAATGTACAGTCAAGCGTGAGCTAGCTCAAAGTTTTTTGTACTCGTCGACTTTAATGGTTGAACTTGTAACCAGACTTTGTAACCAATAAGCAAAACAAGCACGTGCTTAGGGCACCACGTTCAGGGGGGGCACCAAAATGCCAGGTTGAAAAAGGTGAACAAATTTTAAAATTAGGGACACACACATCGTTTTTACCACACGATTTTTTTAGCTGTCCAAAAGCTAATTTGCAAAAAAAAATGGCGCGTAATTCTTTAAGAAACAATCGGTAGCAGTAGAAGAGTCGTGATTACATGCATAGATTCGATTTCAACCCACTCTTTTGCGGTTCGGCGTTAGGTCTTATGCGAGGCCTTCTGCCTTACGGCAAAGTTGATCTTCTGCCTTAATTACACTTGGGCGTGGATCCAAATCCAAGCTTTCCTCTTTCGCAGCTGGGCCTACTGCCTTTCTCACACTTCGCCAATTCAATTCCAAGCTCTGCTTTCTTGCATATTTTATGCATGAAAACAACTTCGCTGAGACCCTTAAATATCGAGCCCTATGCGAAGCTAGGCTGATAGAAAACTGTCCCATCCCTTCTCTGGATTCGCGCCTAGTTGGGACTAAAAGTAAAATTGCGTTTTTATATTGAAAAATTTTCGCGCTCGCTTCGCTCGCGTTTTCTATAACTTTGTAAGGTATGATAAAGGTGACATTCGGGTGGCGACTGCAGCAACATTACTCTGTTGCAACGTTATTGCTGCAGTGCTGCCAACTTCCGTGATAAAATGATATCCGGCACTGATTGTTAAAAATTGTGTAATATGCGGAACCCTTGGAACGCGAGTCCGACTCGCACTTGGCTGGCTTTTTCATTTATAATATACTAACTAAAAAGTGTTAAATAAAAAAAATATAATTTAGAAAATAAAAAAACCCGACTGCAAAAAAGCTATCTTTAGAAAAAATATTTAAAAAAAAAACTGAAAAGATAAAAACAAGTTCAGTAGTCGAGAACATTGAATCAGTTTCATGATTAACATTTCGTATGTCAATTTTGGACCTTGGAGTTTAAAAATAATGTCCAAATCGCTTGTGACGGATCCAGAACGAGGCATACGAATCGTTATGACACAGATAAAACAAACTATACATTCTTATACGAAACAGCAACTTCAACAGTCGGGACCCATTAAAAGTCTAGGCTGCGGCACTAATGTTGACGACAATAATGGGTCCCGACTGTTGAAGTTGCTGTTTCGTATAAGAATGTATAGTTTGTTTTATCTGTGTCATAACGATTCGTATGCCTCGTTCTGGATCCGTCACAAGCGATTTGGACATTATTTTTAAACTCCAAGGTCCAAAATTGACATACGAAATGTTAATCATGAAACTGATTCAATGTTCTCGACTACTGAACTTGTTTTTATCTTTTCAGTTTTTTTTTTAAATATTTTTTCTAAAGATAGCTTTTTTGCAGTCGGGTTTTTTTATTTTCTAAATTATATTTTTAAATCGCTCTCGCTCGGCGTGTCGTAGTCAAAAATCGTGGGTTCAAACCTCGCTTGTGCTGTATAGAGCAGAAAAAATCGTTCTCGAAAAAAAGTGGTTAAAGATGATTTAAAATTTGGCCAGACGAACCTTATATTATAGTTCGTAGGTTTCTATTAGAGACCGACGGCTAATTAATCCTATTGTCTAATGTTAAGTAAACCCGCTCGTGCCACGTGCCACAACCACCTGCATAAAAAGTACAGTACTTCGGTTACTGAGGCCCGGCGAGTCGAACGCTACAGAACCAGTCTAAAATGTGTCACCGAGATGCGTAACAAAGGCGCGTTATCGGAGAGCGCACCTGCACTGGTTTTTTGAGCGTTGGACTAGCCGGCGCTCAGGTGCCAAATAGAATAATTAAGACCCTTTTTTGCAGGTAAGTAGCACGTAGCGATGTGACGAGTCCACTTTTTTTCGATTCGAATCATTCGAATCGATTCGGCCACTGATCCGAGTTGAAATTCGAACTGACTCGACTCGACGGTTTGCGTGGTTCGCGACAAGGTCACGGGCCGCGGAGCCGCAAACGAGTCAAGCGGCAGTTGTTGTAAACAGAACCTTCAGGACACCGAATTAAGGTTTATTTTTCAATGGCCATACTACCAGTGAACTCGACTCGGGATGGCGAATCAAGCGGCAGTTGTTGTAAAAAGAACCTTCGGGCTATCGAATTAAGGTTTATTTTTGAATGGCCTTAGCGTAGCGTTGACTCGGCTCGGAGAGTTGGTGAATTGGCGATTCATTCGCCGAGTCAGCGGATGGGATACCAAGTTACCAGTCAGTTTAGTGGCCGAGTTGATTCGGATTGCCAATAGTCTTGATTCGAATCAACTCATCTGTAGGTTGATTCGGATTATTCGAATCAGATAACTCGACTCGCCCATCGCTAGTAGCACGTACGGTTTTACTTAATAATAGACAATAGGATTAGGCGTCGGGCTCTATTAGAAATCTACGAACTATACCTAAACAGACAAGAGTTTAATGAATTCTATTTGTTGATAGATCTCAAGGTGCTGGAACAGTTGCCAGGCACGCTAGCGCGCCTGGAGGCCGATGTAGCCGCTCTACGGAAAGCCGTGGAGGGAGAGAGACTCATGAACGTAAGTGTACCTCTACATCTACAATCATGGAATAAAATAGATTTCTGCACTATTTCGTACCTTGTCACATTTATGAGAAGTGCAGCGGCTTTTATATTAATTGTATGTATGTATGTACATTATACTTTATTGTGCATAGAAATAAAAACACGAGAAACACAGTTACAGAGTGAATTAAATACAACAAAGGCGAACTTATCCCTGTATGGGTAGGTAATTGTCACAGTGATAAGGTGAAAAAAAAAAGACTTGACTGTACGGTCTCAGTAGCTTGCGTCCAATGGCATATTCGACGGAGTGTGCAAGCGTGTGAAGCGAGTCCAAGGGATTCGAGCAACGTGCAGTGAGGGTCGCATGCCTCTCTCGCTCGAGTTTCCACCTAAGTCCTATATGTCAGAACACTTTAATTATAGTGAACGTGTGTACAGCTTGGCAAAAAAGAGTAGAAATTAAAAACTGGCAACACTGTAGTTGTCCCTTTCAAACCAAATTATATGAGAAAACGGGACGACACTACAGTGATGCCACTTTTTAATTTCTACTCTTTTTTGCCAAGCTGTATTTTATAGGACAGCTCAGTAACCCTCTTCTCCCATTTATTAGCATGAAGTAATTATTCAAACTATACACTTTGAATTTAAACACAAGATGCAGACGAGTATTGTACACGGTGTAACATGAGGAAACCGAATAATTTTAACCACGCATTTATGAGGTCAAAAGAAGGAAAAAATGTAATATGAGTTTAGGTAAATATCGCCAAAAAAAAATTTTTTGTTTTGTTTTTTTCCATTTATTGAATGTATTTGTACATAAAAAATTAATGTTATTGGTAAACTTGTAACTTAAAATTGTTTTTTACATTTTTTTTTCGTAAAACCTACTTTTTGCAAAGTATCACTTTATGACATTATCAATAAGAATATTTAGATTACGTCCCATAGCAGAATCACCATCAAAAAGGCCTTTTACACTATAGTGCGTCAAGCAAATCTTGTCAGTAGCAATGTAAAGCAAACTAAAGTCGGGCAACACTCAAAGAGTAGTATTGCGCTAAGAAAAGCAGCAATGTACAATGTACATCGAAACAAAACTTTTTTTTCCGCTGAGCGCGCCCTGTTACGTACGTCAATTCAAATTGTCACTCGTGGATTCTCTATTGAAAATGTTTGAAATTGTTATTAAATGGTATGGACGGACAATTTAAAAGCGGTGTGTGGTGAATTTGAAGATCTCAAAATAAAATTAGAAGTGGAATATGCCGTTAAACAAGAATGTAATGAATAAAATCATTGCTTCAGCAGATAGATGTCCTATTGGATTTTAATATTTTATTAGATTTATCAGTTGGAACTGTAGGCATTGTAGGCACCTTATCTTTGATTAAGCACAATTTTATTTAATATATTGGTATTTAATGGTGACACAGCAGAAATATCTCTTGAAATAGAATCGATTCAGAATGTAAACAAAGATGATGGCTGTCATTCGCGATCCACATTCCACAGATAAAACACAGATGACACGAGATTTTCGAATTATTCGAACACAAGTGTTGCTAACCCGCGATTTTTCAAATTTGCCGCCGTTTGCTACTGACAAGATTTGCTTGACCCAGTATATGTAACAATAATATTTTTTTTTATTAATATTATCTCTGAAACTAGGCATATTTCAAAAAAGTTTATAGGACATTTTTGTCTCTAAATATGATCAGGAATACGCTGTTAAAATTATTCGGTTTCCTCATGTTACACCGTGTATTTGTCTCACATGTAAAGTGTCATACAGGTTCTTATACTTTTCATTATTATTCTAGCGAAACCACGGATGGCGGTGGCCGTGGCAGGAGCTGAGCCCGCCCACGTTGCTCCTGCTCGCCGCGTGGCCGTTCATCGCCTACAAACTGGCCGGGCGGTTCCAGAGACGCGACACGTAACACGTGAGTTGGTCCTAAACTGCAACACTTAGAGCACTGAACAGTCATATGACAACACCACGGATGGCGGTGGCCGTGGCAGGAGCTGAGCCCGCCGACGTTGCTGCTGCTCGCCGCGTGGCCGTTCATCGCCTACAAACTGGCCGGGCGGTTCCAGAGACGCGACACGTAACACGTGAGTTGGTCCTAAACTGCAACACTTAGAGCACTGAACAGTCATATGACAACACCACGGATGGCGGTGGCCGTGGCAGGAGCTGAGCCCGCCCACGTTGCTGCTGCTCGCCGCGTGGCCGTTCATCGCCTACAAACTGGCCGGACGGTTCCAGAGACGCAACACGTAACACGTGAGTTGGTCCTAAACTGCAACACTTAGAGCACTGAACAGTCATATGACAACACCACGGATGGCGGTGGCCGTGGCAGGAGCTGAGCCCGCCGACGTTGCTCCTGCTCGCCGCGTGGCCGTTCATCGCCTACAAACTGGCCGGGCGGTTCCAGAGACGCGACACGTAACACGTGAGTTGGTCCTAAACTGCAACACTTAGAGCACTGAACAGTCATATGACAACACCACGGATGGCGGTGGCCGTGGCAGGAGCTGAGCCCGCCGACGTTGCTCCTGCTCGCCGCGTGGCCGTTCATCGCCTACAAACTGGCCGGGCGGTTCCAGAGACGCGACACGTAACACGTGAGTTTGTCCTAAACTGCAACACTTAGAGCACTTGATAGCCATTGGTCCTAGACTATGACACATACAGCACTCAACAGCAACGTGCCACAATAGTGAGCTAAACGTTCATTGTATAGGCTGAAGCGGTTACTATAACGTTTTGTTGTTTTGTAGTTTGTTTTCTATGTAATTACTAATATTCCGTTTCCTTGCACTATTATTGAGAAAAGCACTATATTTTACATTGCTAAAATGGCAACTACTTATTTCGTATTAATTACTCGCAAGATCGTCCATTTAAAATGATTACCAGCAAATTTCGGTTAATAATGTACTACCATCTGAAGATGTAATGAATGTGTTATTATTATTAATAGATTTTCGTTTCTTTCAGGTCCTAAATTATTACGAAGACATAGTATAAGGGGATCACGCGATTTAGCCGGCTGCGATCGAAAGTTACATTACAATTTACCTTATTTCCTTAGATTTAAATTCTATTTCCTTTAAAATTGTCTCAATTGTGAGAATCACAGGCTACCGGCCCAAGTACATGATGGGTAAAGCCACAGAATAAGTAATAGTATTATCATACAGAACGGCCACGCACCGCCCCGCCCCGACTCTCATTACCTCGCCCCGCGACTGGCCGCGACATGAATCTGGCGGACTTCTGGCGTGCTCTCACTAAAGTTACCTACCCACACATACACAATGAGGCGTGTACAGACGTGCCGTGCACACATATAAACGCCAATGATTTTTTGATGTATTGCGTGTCCACCCTGTGGTAAAGCGATGATAACGCACACTGTGGCATAAATGTCAAGTTAAAGATATGTTTATATTATCTTATATATATGAGAACGAATGTGACCTGTAGCCCCCAGGGATAGGCATTGCTGTACTCAAAGAGAAGCCAACAATTTTTAAAATTTAAGTAATTTTTTTGATACTTGAATTTCTTTATACTTAATGGTTATTTCTATTTCCTAGGATTTAAATATTATTTTCAGTAGATAGATAGAACAAAAACATCCCATATTTTTGTAATGTAACTTTCGTTTCTCGCCATCGCATAGCTCAGTTTACAAAACGGATATGGTGATATCTGTCTTAGTGAAATGGTACCGTTGGGTTTTGTACGTTAAAATAAAAGGGGTAAGGTTCATTTTCACTTAGCGTCATTATTTATAGTCCGTGAGCCGAATGATGAATTTATCTACTATGAAAAGCCCTTAGGATCCATTATACATAATATTTTTTTTATATATATCAGGGGACCGTTTCTCAAAAGCTTGTAACTTGTTATACAAGTGAAAGTCCCTTTCTAACAAAAGCTGTCAAAAAGTGACATCCGCTTGTATTACAACTTACAGGCTTTTGAGGAACGGCCCCAGAAGACATCTTACACAGATCAACCTAGCCCCAAACTAATCAACGCTAAAGTATATGTAGTAGTGTTTATTTTTAGTTGTGTTATAAAATTGCAATATGTTTTTAATCAATTATTCATTCACGTACGTCGTACAGCTTGGCAAAAAAGAGGAGAAATTAAAAAGTGGCAACACTGTAGTGTCGTCACTTTCAAACCAATGTATATAAGCAGCGGGACGACACTACAGTGTCGCCACTTTTTAATTTCTACACTTTTTTGCCAAGCTGTACGCGCCACATTACTACACAATTACATCTTACAGACTAAAAATTAAAATGCTACTACAAATTGACATGGAAATACAGAATTTTATGAAGTATACTGGATCCTATGGGTTTGTGCTGAAATACATTTATTATTCATATTGAAACGCCTGGTATTTTAAATCAATTCGTTTTATATGTTTAAATTTCCACAAATTAAAGTATTTATGTTTGGTTTTAATATTTAGATTTTTACAGCTTTTAGTGGTGATAATGCATTTGTCGTGTTATTTGTAAGAAATGTCAGTTTTAAATGAAAATGCGTAGAACTGAGGGTAGTACATACTTGATTTCCGAACGTTTTTATTTTACCTTTTACATTTTTTTAAACAAGTAACTGTGTAGTTCTACATTGAACAATTTCACGCACGATAAATGGAAATCATGTTTATAGGGACAGTGGTGCCAATATGAAACGATGTATTTTTATAAAGGCGTATCCAGATTAATCCATTTTTCGCCAATCTGATTAAATTGCCCGATCGAATTAGGACGTGCGGACGAAAACGCCAATTTGGCTCGCCGAATTCAACCGCTGATAATGACCGATATTACCGATAAAATGAGGAACGCAAGAATACCAATTTGCGACGCCAGTATTTTCGTTCTGGGGCATTTTCAATTTAGAGGGCTCTAATATCACCATAAATCTAAAATTGGTGATGAAATTGCAGATTGACGCCAAAAATTGGCGTCAATCGGTCGATTTGATCATCCCGTCTAGATACCGCTTAAAGGAGGTTTCTTTGTGATTATCCCTCGTTCTACGCATGCATCAGTCAATGTTACCTGCTACTTGTCTCACTTAATTTATTCGGCGATATCCTCACTTTTACATTCTTACTTTTAATTTATTTTTAAGGGTATTGGTGTACTGATTACTATTAAAATATTGCATGCGAAGCAAATGTTTATAAAAACCTTCATTTTATCATATGGTTAAATCCCGCAAGTTACCACCAAGTTTTTACCAGTGGTAACAACTGAAATTTTTTACTTTTTACCACTGGCAACAACTGAGAAAAAAAATCACACTAGTTACCAATAAACTGAGTTGGTGGTAACTACTGGGAATAATGTTTCTCAGTTGTTACCATTGGAGATGTGAAAAAAAATCTATTGTTACCACTGGTCACAACTTGGTGGTAACTAGTGGGAATAACTCGAAGCAAATTAAATTACTTAGTTCGTATTCTAAAGTGGAGGCAAACGAGCCTAGGGCCTGCTAAGTAGTCAGCGTAGCCCATAAACGCTTTCATTCTGAAGATACGATTTTTTCGCTTCGCTTGCGATTTACATGACTTTTATACTTTTTTTATTTAAAATATTGAAAAGACTAAAATAAATTTTATTGAATTATGAATGAATTCATTTATATTTTCGTTGTTATAAATTTTCTTATTCTGTATCCTACGTTAGAGTAAGCAGATGTGTTGTTGGTTATTATTTGTAATTATTATGTGATATGTAGTTAATAAAATGTAATAGTTGTTGTATATGTTGTTTTTATTAAGGCCCTATAGAACTTTCCCAATATACCTCAGCTAATAGAAATTGATATACTTGTTCTTGTGTCGTTAGCCAGGAGACAACATCACTTTTGTCTTCACGGTTTGAACTCACGATTTCTGACCACCACACTCGTACGAAAGGTTAGGTTAAAAGTGACCCAGGAGACGTAAATAATATACGGGCTAGAAGAAAGTTCGTCAATCAATACAGCTCGATCCTGTTTTGGACTAAAAACTTTTTCGCACTATGACAATAATTAAAATCACTACATCTTATAAAACAAAGTCCCCCGCCGAGTCTGTCTGTTGTATGTTTGTTCGCGATAAACTCAAAAACTGCTGAACGGATTTTCATGCGGTTTTCACCTGTCAACTGTCAATAGAGTGATTCTTGAGGAAGGTTTAGGTGTACAATTTGTTAACCCGTGCGAAGCCGGGGCGTGTCGTTAGTTATGAATAAAACAACTTATATAAAACATAATCCTTATATTTTGAGTCCACAATTAATATCAACAAAGCTTCAATAAAAATAAGCTATAGCTACCGCCTTTTTTTATGGTCTGTACATTCGCCATCAGATATATAGGAGCAGCCAAGGTGTTCAAAAACATCTTAACAACCACCCTAACGCGTTGATTATATAGGCGTGTTCAGATATTTGTGAGCACCTTGGCCTCACCGATATATCTGATGGCGACTGTACAAAGCCGTGTATTTCCGTGGTTCGCGATTGGCGTGTGCGAGGGATTTCTTAACACGTTCACTGCCAGCGACCCGCTAGGCGGGTTCTTTGTTCGAAGGCAGTTTTCGCTACATACGGTTTCCCCATATTAGGAGCATTCCACGGGCTGTCCCGTACAAACGCATTTTATTTCCTGTGTTGCGACTTTTTTTTCGGCATTTAAGGCAGGCGATTATTTTTCTGTGCATATTTTTGACCATTTGTCATAGACAAGGAAACTCTTATACCTGCAAATCTTCAGAAATTCGCGTTTGTACGGGACAAACGGTAGACAATTTCATGGAATGCTCCATTATCGTCGCTTGTAGCGCGTAGTTCGCGCTGGCACTGTATGTGTTGATGCACTCTCTGAAGGCATTTTATTTTTATTTTCGCAATATGCCGGCTTTGCTCGGTGCCTTTAACGCACATAAGCGTCAACTTAAATGCACATAAACATTCATGCAATGGTACAGTCAAGAAAAATATGGGTACACTCATCATACTCAAACATATGTCCCATAGCTCTTATGTCAGCGAATTAAGAACTATTAGACATAGTTTTGAGTAAGTTGTATGCACACTAGACTGTATGCTTTAGGGGTCATCCATTAATTACGTCACACGTTTAGGGGGAGGGAGGGGGTCAAGAAAATGTGACATATTGTGACATGGGGGAGGGGGGAGACACAAACTTTGTGACGTCACTTTAACTTCATCAGTAACCGAAAATTTATTTAAATTATTTAGTTCGCTGTACATTTAAATAACAAGTTTTTAAAACGAAAATAGTTTTTAATCGTTTAATTTTCTTTCCTAAGCAGTTTTGGGTTATAAAATTACTAATATTTATATCGTCAAAAATATTTTGATAAAATATTAATAATACTTAGGTACTTACTTATTCGATTTGGCGATTTCGTAGAAAAAATGTGACGTCACACTAGGGGGGGGAGGGGTTTGCCAAATGTGACCAAGTGTGACAAGGGGGGGGAGGGGTCAAAAAACCTAGAAATTGGTGTGACGTAATTAATGGATGACCCCTTATTATGAATTCACAGTTGCGTTTAACCTCTTGTCTGTGTATGTTAAGGAACCTTTTATAGTCAGACCGTAAAAAGTCTGCAGCGATTTTGATAGCACACGCAGTGCAAGTGTCGTTTTAAACGTCAAACTTCTATGAAATTATGACGTACTTATAACTAAATAACACTTACACTGCGTGGGCTATCAAATCCGCTGCAGACTTTTATTGGTGCAACTATAGTTTTTTTTTTGCATTATTTTGGAGACGTCTTTTACTGCTGCAACAAGTCACAACCGAGGTTTGAAGCCACGATTTTGACCACCACACACATGAAAGGACTAGGCACTGAAAGTCAGCCAACGCTTATGTACGTTCAAAACACCAAATGCGTTAATAAAAAAAATACTTATTAAACAAAATGTCATACTAGTTAACTCAGGATAAAAGATAATCTTAAATGGGAATTGTATCTTTACACCTTCGGAATCCAACAAAATATCAATGATTATCATAATATTTATAGACCATTTTTTTTCTCTATATACAATGATATCCAATTCAGAACTCGAGATTATAGTACAAGGTGTCGTTTTAGCTCCATCTAGTAAAATTAATTTTTCTCTTTATGCAGTTGCACATCTATTCTATTTATACGGTTGTAATCCAGAAAATTATCTCTAATTTCATAACAGAGTCGCATCATAAGGGTTCCTTTTGTACCTTGTTGATACGGAACCCTAATAATACAGTAAATATTAAATATCTTAAGAACGGGTCACTCACGTATTTTAAGTCTAAAAACGCTCGACATGTTTCACTCCCCGACCCCGTTCGACCCCCCCCCCCCCCCCCCCCCCCCGTCCGTCCGACCGTGACCGTGTGAGTGACCCGTTCTTAAGATATTTAATATGTCTCTGTCTCACGGAAGTTTTGTTATTAAAATACAGTAAATATTCGGAATTGTCCGAAAACTGAAGTACCTAGTCAGAAAAGCTACTCAGAACATAATCATGCTCATAAAAAAATAAACTTTAAAGTTAAAATAAAAAGACCCAAACATACTTGAGTATTTGCTTGCTTTTTGAATATCAGTGTATATAGAAATACTTGTATTAACGATAATGTATACATTAAATTGATGCTTAGCAATCTAAATACATTAAAACTCGCATAGTCAACCGTAATACTTTCAATCCAATAATTTCAGCTCAAACATCAATATAATCGATTTTTGCTTATTCAAAACTATTTCATCAATTCGAATATATCTGAAAATGTAACGTCCAAGTGAATGAATTTAATATTTTATAGATGGTACATATATATTAGATTTACAGACAGTATTATAAACATATTTATTTTTCACCAGAATTAAGGTATCATTTCAATCATATACTCAAATGGTCGAAAGATAGTTTGCAAATTTTAAAACGTAAATAGATCTAAGTATATCTTACAATGAACTCTACGCTATTAATGCATTTTAAATCTTGCAGCTAAAATGAAGTAATAATTAAAAGACAAAACAGTTAAACTTTTTGTTTTATAATGTCCCGTGACCCAAGGGACATATCTATTACAAATTAATGGTGAAAAAGATTGCATCATCATAAAGTTCCGCAAAAAATACATATTATCATTTAAAAAGGTAAACCCTCTTAAGGGGCCCACTGATTAACAGTCCGCCGGACGGTATCGGCCTGTCAGTTAGAACAAAATTTTGACAGTTCCGAACAACTGACAGGCCGATACCGTGCGGCGGACTGTTAATCAGTGGGCCCCTAGTTATAATGTTTATAATACTGGCTACATTATACAAAAATGTATGGAATTCCTACATAAATACATTAAATGACAAGAATTTTGCAAAAAAATACTAAATGTTTATACAATAATATACATATATTTCCGTAATACAAAATGTTTTCACTATTTATTATATTACCTAACATTATTACATACTATATCAATGATTAAAAAAAATATCGCATTTTTATCACTAGGAAATAAATAGTTAATTACTTTTGTTAGCGATTTTATTTAAATAGCAATGAACTTAACAGTATTATATTTTGTGTTTAGTATAATGTTTATTACATTTCGGCATGCATGAACTACTGTACAAAACAGGTCTATTTGGTATTGTTAAATAAAATAAAAATTAAATTATTCTTAGTTCCGGCTTTTGTATAAAATGGAATGATTGGTTTATTTATTTATACTTTAAAAATAAACAAAACTTAGACTAATGCCCGTAAAAAACTTAAAACGCGTTATAACATTATTAAAAGATTGCCTTTATGGTTAATGAAATTAAAATTAGAGCAGGTCAGGTAGTCAGTAACAGAAGTATCCTTATAGGAGGAAAAACAATATTATTCGTCTCTTTTTATTTTCGTTTAAATACTTTTGGTGGCTACGGCACCAGTAAACTAAGTTATACTTCCACTTATACTAGTAATAAAGATATATCTGGAACTGACTGTACCATAACATTAAACGTTAAAGAAACTTAACAATTCGAACAAAAACATGGCGCGAATTAGGAACTTAAACTACGTACGTATTAAAGATCACATTAACTTAATAAAATAGAATTAAGGATTGTTTCCTCTGTAGGTAAGGCAGTAATTATCCATTAAAATCATGGTCAATGATACACAATATGCAAAAAAATATGCATCAAAAATCGGTTTTTAGACAGTCTAGCCTAGGATATCTAATGTACTCGTTTTAATGAAAATATAGTTTTTAGAGTTTGAGACAATTATCGTGAAAAATAATAATTAATAATTTAGAAAAAAGATATAGAGTATGTTAATATTTACCAATTATTGTAAAGTGATTTTTCAACCAACATTAATTAAATCATTCATAAATGCAATTATTTTGCAAATTATAAAAAATACTCCCTAACATTGAAAGTATAGTTAAGATTTCCTTAAATTTTATCTGAGGTATCGCCTTGTATACATTTTTACCATAGGTACATCGGCGAATCAACTATTAACACCAATTTTTCGTCCCCTGGGTCACTAATCAATTATCCTCAAAAATCATTACCTGTAATTTTTGATAATGATAGTATGTTCTTTAAGGTTTTTGTTAATGACTTTATTTTAATTTTATTTCTTGACCTCAGGAAAAGTAATGATATTACAGTCGATTCACCAATAGAAAGAGTGAACTCCCAAATACATAATACGTTGAAGGCTCTCACTACCACAATTAAATATATTCGACAATTTGGGATACAGAACAATGAGTATATGTATTTTTTAAGAAAAATAAATTGATACTTACTTATTTATACTTATTTGAAAATTCACTCTTAACTTAATTTACATATAACGCTCGATTTAGAGCAAAATGATATCAGTAATGAGAGTCGTGTCTTAAAAATTCAGGCACCAATTTTAATAAAATTAAAAATGCAAAATCCACAAATGCAACAAAATGACACATGTTTCCAAGTTTAGCGCGAGGCGTTTCGCTCTTTCTTACTCTCTATATTAAGAGAGAGAAGTAGCCGTAAGTTCAATAAAAGCCTTATTTTTAATCTAAAGTAACTATTAAGTGACGTCATATTGATTGAACTGTCTCCTGGCAAACGAAACCAGGAAGTAGGTTTACGAAAAGGATCCAGCCTAACTTTACCTAGTGACCTTGCCGTAATTATTGGGACAACCTGTATTCATAGTTTAACATGTCGAAACCTAAATTCAACACGAATTAAATAGGAATCAGTGGCTTAGCCAACTTTTGGGACACCCTGTCAGTCAGGCACCAAATGACGTCACAAGTACAAAACTACATTTAGTGCTTTTACAAACTATTACCGAACATCATCCTATCGTCATAGAGGCTTAGTCTGTTGCACTCGTTCGCTCTTCCCTTCTGTAAGGCCCTATCCCTCCTAGCTCTCCGGACAGCTACTGGCAAGTCTCCGGGAGTCTTCACTCTCCCCGCTGGGTTCTGTAGATGAATATCACCGGACGATGAAAAGATCTCACTAACTTGTTCTAAAGAATGCTGCCGCTTTATAGTCAAGTTTTTCAAAGACGGCTTCGGTGATTTAGGCTTTTCTTCAACATATTTCAAGTCTCTTGTATCAATTTCACCATTTAAAGCTGCTAAGTAAACAGGGTTGTCTCCGCTATAGCCGTTTACTAAGTTTTCTTTGTCATTAGGATCACTGAATTCATTATCAAAGTTGGTATATTTATTTTGAAATTTGTTGAAACTAAAGTCAGTTTTTGTATGGCTCGCTTCTTTTAAGACTTCGTTCTGGTATTTCTTTTTTTCCTCAGGCTTTATGGTTTGCATGGTTATTTTTGAGCCCCCGTTTTCAGATAGAAGCATTAGATGTTCATCTTCGCTTGAAGAACAGTCAGAATTTAAGTCAAAAGGACTGGTATTCCCAGTGAAGTTTGGAGTAGGATTATCGATATATTGGAGTTCTAAATTAATGCTAGCTCTTGACGAACTAGCACTGTTAGAATTAGTGATGATTCTATTATCACAGCTAAGTCTCTTCTTGACTGTTGAGTCTTCGGACTCTGAATTTCCCGACTTAAAAATGCTTTGCGAAGACATCGAAGTATGAACTGAATTTTTATTAATACTCTCCGAGCTTCCCCGTTTTTTTAATTCAATCAAATTAGTAAAATTAGGCTTTGATTTTGGAACAATGACAGCGAAGACTTGATTCGGTTGATCAATTTCATTTGTCGGTAACTCTTTGAAACCGAAGACATTATTCTCAGTCCTCATCTCAGATTCTATCATCATTGTTGGAGAAAGAGTTCTATTCGGTGGTGATAAAGTGCAAGGTCCTTCGAAGTTGAATGGACTTCTATCCTGATTAATAACTAGATTTGAAGGCCTGAATATGTTGCTAGGTTTCTCATTGACTATGGAAGTCATAGTTCTGTTCTGCGTAGTTTCAGGTACCAGTTTAACTTCAGTTTCAACTTTAGACCTGTTCAGTTTTTTCTCAAAGAACTTCCTTATACCCCATTTAGGTTTTTCAACTTTTACTTCTTGTAGTAGATTAGTTTGTTTCGGTCCCCTGTCCTCATGGGAGCTGACGTCATTAGGGACATAGTCTAAAGGTCTTTGATAAGATCTAATCTCATTCAATCTGTCTGAGTTTTCATAGTCTAGAATCTGTCTATGAGAAGGTCTAGCGACAGATAGGCACTGTTCACTATTGACCCTAGGAGGGTCGGCGGGCACCGTGATGTCTTTTAGGCTTTTATGTATGAGTGTGTGCGTGTCGTTTGTGTTTGTGTGCGTGTTGCGCTCGATGCAGGCGTTTCGGCCGATATGGGGGTGTGGGTAGAGGAGAGGGGTGGTGACGTCACAGGTCTGAGTTGACGTGCAGTTGGAGTTCTTGTCGCCCTCCGGTGCGGGGTTCGAGGGGTCCCCTGCAGAAGGTACATATTTTGTTTAATCTTTGATTGAAAACATATAAATGGTGCACTCAAAGGTATGGATCATATTGATTAAAGGCAGAGGTAATTGTCAAAAAGAAGAAGTATATATTTGAAGCCAAGGCTCCTTAGAAAATATGTTGAGGAAAAAACGTTAAGTGATTGCCAATGTATATCGCTAACGCACGAGCACTATCCGAAATGCTTACTTTTTTTTGCATATTTATTCCCAGAGGTATTTTGTACACAGGGTACTTAAGAGTGTTTAAACTTGCGACTCCAGAAAATTCTCGAAAACTAAATACTAAACTAAATACTACTACTACTATATACTAGACTAAATAGTCGTTTCCAGACTTGAGCTCCCGATTCGCTCCGATATTTCTGATGTTGGCTAGAAAAAAATCGTTATACCTGGATGATGCGGATGCAAATTGTTGTCATGGATGACTGGCCCTTGAGTCTGCAGCATAGCTTTCAGTTCAGCCATGCGCTCTTCCACGCACACTGCCGTTAATCTAGAAAAAAGGTACAATTATTAATTTTAATGTGTTAAAATATTTTTGCTTAGTCATTATTATATTTATTTTATATGACGTGACTAATACAAGGACATGATAAGATTAAAATGATGCTGTGGACTGTTAGCCAGGAGACAATAGCAATATGTTAAAAGATATGACTACGAAAAGAAGAGAATTTACTTTACTTTACTTTTACGACAAGGTACGAAATGGTACTGAAATTTGACCAGAAGTAAATACGACCTGGCCCCAATTTCACCAGGGTGACAGGTGCGACAATCGTAAAACATCACTGTTGCTGACGTCACAGGCATCCATGGGCTACGGTTACCGCTTACCATCGGGCGGGCCGTATTCCTGTTTGCCACCATCATTGAATTATTACAAAAAAATTTAATATATGGGAAAAAAACAGATATTTCTCTTGCTAAGTTTATGACAATTGTCACAAGAAACACTACAATTGTAACGAAATTCCGACATATAACTAATTTCCTGTCAAGATTCACCGACAATTCTACAAATATGTCGTCAAGAAAAAATAATTCTTGTTTCACAACATAATTGTAATACATACAATTGTAGCAAATGCCTGTCATTTGCTACAATTGTCGCTCGACATATATCACTGACAATTGTAGCCGTGGTGAAATTGGAGCCAGGAGTGGCAAGCAACGACCTATTTACCTGGCTTCAGCATCGTGATCCCAGCACTCATCGCAAGTGTCGCTAGCGATCTTCAGCGCTCTAGCTTCCGGTACCGGTCCCTTGGGTAACGGCGGACGCGCCTTATTCCGGGATACTAGCGTCTAAAAAAATATTAATTACAATCGGTATAGTAGGATTTGGTTCAGTGTTTTATAGTTATTTGTTTTACAAGGGGGCAAAGTTTTTGTTTAACCGCTCGTGCTATTATTGATACCCGAGCTAGCGAAAGATTCCAAAATTGAACCACGAGCGTAGCGAGTGGTTCGAAAAATGGAATCTTGAGCGTTGCGAGGGTTTCAAATAGGGCTCGCGGTCGGGTCCGGGTTTCGGGTACCCGTTGCCGGGGCCCCGTTCTCGTGCTACACGAAACCGGATTTGTGGCCCGTTCGGAACGGATAATTAGGATCCGTGTAATTAAGATCCGTGTACCCGTGTTACCCGTGTGTCCGGATCCACGGATCTTAATTACACACGGGTCCGGCCCGTTTTCGATGACGACCGGTTGCGTTCTTTATAAAAGCAAAGAATCTTATACCTTTAAACGAGCAATTCCTCTATATTTAAATACTAAATGTACTATTTAACTAAACAGACTTCTAACCATTGTTACCAATAAACTTTTCATTTTCATTTTTTCAATTTCTATTTTTCGAGCATCTCGGAAATGGCTCTAACGGTTTCGATGAAATTTGCTGGGCGGGGGGGGGGGGGGGGGGGAACAAAACGAAAAAAAAGAGAACGGCAACAACTAGGTATGACTATATGAAACCAGCTGAACTAAGATTAGAAACTTTGACCGACTGAGTGGCAAACTAAAATCTTAAAAAATCCATAACTGAAAAAAATCCAATTCTTGTTTGTAAAACAGCACGGCTACTTCTTTAACTTTCCAAACAAAAGGTATGCCGGGTAAAATACCTGTGTCAAAATTGCCACGGCTATTTTATTGCATGTGCCGCCCGCAAACCATTATTATCTTAATCTACACGTGTACATTTCTATGAACTTCGCACGAAATAAAAATTATCTAAGTAATAAGTGGGAATGTGAGAAAAAACTAGAGTCGGATAAAAAAAGTCTGCAGCGCTGCAGACTATTCTTGGTCTGACTCTAGTATCTTAATATTTATTATAAACCTCATTGTTATTATTTAATTATTTTTACAAGCAGTAACATCTAATATACAATTGGTGTCTCATTTAATATAATCCGACTAAATTACATTTCAGCAACACCTCCATATTTCACAAAATAAATCAAGACATTATCCACCAGTAGAATACCACCTCTTAAATATTGTTTAAACTCGAACCGGCCGGGGGAGTCGGTCCGCCGGCGCCGTGTATTCAATACCCGAACGAAGCCGAAGTCCGCGGCTCCGGAGCCGAGCGTAGATCCGGAGCCGAGCATAGATCCGGAGCCGAACGCACTACACGGGAACGGATCTTGACGGGTTCGTGTAATTCGGAGGCTTAGCACCGCCGGGGCTAAGAACACGGATACACGGGGTGGCGTGTAGCACGGATATCGGGAGCCCTAGTTTCAAAGCACGAGGGTTAAACAAAATTTGCCCCCGAGTGAAACACAAAATTTTTCACCACACCAACCCGAAGCAAATATTAAATGTAAAATATCAAACAAAATCAAACCAAATTAAATCCAATTGAATGTTATTAAATATTTATCATCCAAAATCATCATTTAAAAGTCAATTCTACCAGCAAACATAAGAAAATAACTCAAAATATGCATTTGATTACTTTGCCTCACATGTGGATAAAATGCAAATTTGCTATTCGTTTTTGAAGTGCAAAGTAATTCTTTCCGAGCTGGTGTGGTGAAAAATATTTTGAATGGATCAACAATTTTTATGATATCTGTTCGTTAGCCAGGAAATAACAGGATTTAATAATGGTATGGGCCTTAAATATTAAAATGAATGTTTGTTGAATTTATAGCCCTGGTATCAAACAAAAGAGTGATCAAGGCTACCTATTCCACCTAACAATGGCAACAAGTGACAAGAAAAATTCGATCCACCCTTTTCCTTTTTTGTTGTATTATTTAAACTCCCAATAATTGCCACACAAAAATACTGTGTCAACATCATGAATGTTTTTTTATTATTTTACCTGCATGCTCGCCCTGTGGGGCCGCATAGCGTGGTAGGGGACCGCATGCGGGGGTGTGGGCCCGGGATGAGCCCCGGAACATCTCCAGAGCATCTCCCACAGAACTAGCCCTAACGCGTACACGTCGACGGCGCAGAGCGCCCAGCCGGCGCCGTCCAGGTCCAGAGCGCCGTCCAGCGCTTCGGGGGCTAGGTAGCGGAGAGTGCCAGCCTGGAACAACAATATAGTTGGTCAAAACAAATTTGTCAGTAAATAAGAACAAAAAAACTATACGCATCCTTTTCTTTTGGGTTCTTACTAGTGTAAGACAAAGATAGTATGATTCTCTTTATGTTTTAAGACTGCATCGAGCAAAATCAGCGAAAAAGGCAGTCACCGTTTAGTCGCTAACGTTCACATCTCTTGATAAAAAAATTTATAATAAATGTCATTATTATCCCAAAGAGTGTGTTTACAACGAATCACCCTTGAAAATCTGAAATATTTTACAATATAATAAATACACTTATGCAAAGTTGTACCTAAAACGAGATGAACGAGTGTCAGCGTTTAGTAAAATTTGTATAAAAAAATCGATGCTCATGCTATAAAATCGAGTGATTTCGAAAGCCAGATAACTGGACTACAACGAATCAGGCTTTTCCTATTTTTCCTCTTAAAGGCTACAGAGAAATTCAATCGTAAACGTAAACTTTCGTAAAATTTCCATACATCCGCCATATCTGTCAAATTCTCCTTTCAATCAGATGCCCGCTGGGCTTGGTTCAAAGCGGACGCGTACCAGGATCTCCCAGTTTGACAGTTTGAAATTCATATCCGTATACGAATGATGATACCAGTGAAAAACTGTGTTCAAAATAAATAGGGTAAATAAATAACGTCACACGGAGATCTAGAGTCATAAAAATTTCGACATCTTTTTATTCACAAGTCATAATACTTAAAAAATATAACAAATTATTTAATAAAATATATGAATACAACCAAATCAGTGTAATTAGCTTCTTCCTAATTCACTTAAAATGAAAAAAGTTTGAAGATTTGTTATTTCTTATTGGAATAAATTTTCATTGTGCTGGTATTCATGTTACGTCATTTTAAAAACATATATGACATAATGTCAATATATTAGATAAACAATTTATCAACAAAATTCTTCACATTTTAGCCTAAGCAATATAAATTATTAAAATTTTATTTATGAAGACGGAGCAATGTTGTTCACATAATTTCAGCAATAAAATTCTTAGTTTCAACTAGTTCTGTTGCTATTCTAAGAGCTATCACGAGCTCTGAAAGTTAATTCAATGATATATCATCAAGAAATTGAAATCAAGACTCGACCTGCAGTCTCAGCGAGTTTTTGTGGCTATATTATCAGTTGAAAGAACGATATTTAAAGCCAATACCAGCAGTGGTCTGTTTTACGAGTACCTATATTGGTTTCATGTGACGATGTTTATATAAATGTATCTATCAAACAACAACGTGCTTTTATTTCATTGATATTCGGTGCAAAACGATAACTCAGTAACGAAATAAAATTATGAGAAATGCCTTTGGTTTTTTTCAGTGAACGTTTATGTTTATGAGGTCGTTTATAGGTTTTAAGGTCTTATGGCTTATCAGCGTGGCTTTGGCCTTTGGACATTTTTGTAATGCTTTGTAATAAGATAGGTGAGGTATCTACTTATATCCCTAATTGTAATAACCTTTTTTGAAATGAATTACAATTTAATTATTTAAATAAAAAAGTGGTCCACAATAATATACATCCGTTCGGTCCGCTAAAATAATATAAGTGCCCTTCATAATATTAAGTAGGTATATTTAAGATTAACAATCAGTAAACATCATTAATTACAAATTGGGTGAGATATTTCCGACATAAAACCTAAAGGTAAAAGTACAATTTGCCAAGTAAACTGTCAATCTACATTAATTATTATAATAGATAGACTCTTAGAGGTCAGCTTACTGAAGATTATGAACAACATATAGGTACTTTCTAAATAAAATACAATTTGTTTTTCCATGACTCATGTAGGCCTTATTTTACTAGACCATTTAAATTAAAGATGAAATTAATTCATGATAAAAGGTAATAAGGCCCGGTAATATTCTCTGTTATTCTTGAACTTGTACTATGACTCAGACACTGACACTGACAGTGCAAGTAACAAGGCCCGGCTCCGAACCAACATGGTATGGTTTTTTTATAAAACGTGTATTTTTCAAAAGCGCCGGAATATTATTATAACTATTTTGGTATATGAAGAAACATGAACAAATGAGAAATCTATATTGAATTGAATTGGTAATAATATCCTGATTATTTATAAAACTATTTCAGTTAAAATAAAGGTGGGCCTTATATGCCTCACCTAACCCTATTCGTTCACATTTAGATCCTATAGCTATATTTGGTCACTTTGGCCGTCACTATCTATTTGATACCGATTGTACTAACAATTAAAAGTACAGCTCATATGTACTTTTTCCTGTACTGAAACTTATAAGGTATGCCCACCAAATACGCTCATAAGAACGATATATTCGATAGATATAGGCTATGAACTATCTAATGATATACAGGGTGTAATCGTTAAGTGTAGCCAGGCTATAATTCCGTAAATATAACAGATATCAGAAAACTTCAAATTGATATCAAAAGTGCGTTACCCAATGAGTAAAATTACATTAATAACTTTTTTTAAATAAAAACAGAAATATCCCAGACATTAACTCTACTCTAAGACATTAACTCACAAACCCTCCCATACATGTAGTACGACGATACGATAATTGTAGGTATAAATTTTGCATGCCAGCTACTGGTGAAATGTGTGCTTCACTTATAATTGTTGACCATCTATTGTACCATGTTTTAAGCAACATAAATGATTTATGATTAAATGATTTATGATTATGACGACTCACCCTTCAAAGAACGTTGGTGTCGTAAGAGATAAAACTGCTTGAGATTCATTATTTGCGATGATAAACTGTAATAAAATAATAAAACTACCGTTTATGAAATAATAGATTTATTATTTCTCAAACGGTAGTTTTATTATTTTATTACAGTGAGGGGTGAGTCGTCGTACTAAATGTATGGGAGGGTTTGACGTTAATGTTTGGGATATTTCTGCTTTTATTTAAAAAAGTTATTAGGAATCATCCATTAATTACGTCAAATTAATTTCTAGGTTTTTTGACCCCTCCCCCCTCCTTGTCACACTTGGTCACATTTTGCAACTCCCTCCCCACCTGGTGTGACGTCACATTTTAGGTAATTTTGTTTTCAACGAAATGGGCAGTACTAACTCGGCATTATTTAAAAAAAAAAATATTTTTGGTAAAATAAATATATATAATTTTATAACACAAAACCAATTAGGAACGAAAATTACCTACATACTTCCAAAACCTCATTATTTAAATGTACTGCGAATAAAAAAATATAAATTAATTTTCGGTTACTGATGAATAGTGATGAAGTTAAAGTGACGTCACAGTGTTTGTGACTCCCCCTCCCCATGTCACAACATGTCACATTTTCTTGACCCCCTTCCCCCCCCAAACGTGTGACGTAATTAATGGATGACCCCTTAATGTAATTTTACTCATTGGGTAACGCACTTTCGATAACAATTTGAAGTTTTCTGATATCTGTTATATTTACGAAATTATAGCCTGGCTACACTTAACGATTACGCCCTGTATAAGTTACTTCGGGACGCGTCATGGTCATGGCCCAGAACCCATACTATCCGGGACACAGTTCTTTAATATTATGTGGGGCTAAAAAGGCCCTCTGTCAGTGCAGGTGACAAGGCCCGGTCCCGGGCCTTATTGAACGTATGAGATGGAATAGTAAATTTAAATATTTTAATATAGGTAATTATGAGTTTTTTGATTTCCCGATAAGTTTTAAGTAAGCATCACTTACTGGCTTACAAAAGTATAAGCGTAGTACCTGCATTCTATTAGATGTTTTTAAAGCCTTCTTATCAATAGAGCTTTAAAAATTAGTTATAAGTAAAATATAATAAGCGTGTTTACTTGTAAAAAATATGTTACAAGACCTATATATAACTAATGAAGGGATAATTTTAGATATAAGTAGTTCACTTCGAGTAGGTAAAATAGACGATTTCTTATATCTTTAATAATAAAACTCCTAGTTTTAATTTGGTCTATGTCTACAAACCGCATACTTACCATCGCACACCACCACACTGTTAACTGACAGTTCGTAAACCTTATTACAAAAGGCATAAGGTCTACCGATGGACAGTTAAGAGCGTCGCCGTTTGTACCTATCTTAATACAAAAGTCAACAACGAAAATAAATAATTACCTAATACGTCACATACCTATGACATGACATGAACAAACAAGGAAAGCTATATATAAAAAGTGTTTTTTCTCTGTCTTCTCACAAAGGAAAGTTTGACAGTTTTAATTCCTCAAAGGAGGTCAGTAGTTAACACTAAACTCGAGACAGCACCTTTAAAAAAACATTAGGGGTCACTGACCTGTCCCAGTAAATTGAGGTAGTGTGCGTGAGCTGCGTTTGTGCGTGAAATGGGGTAATTTGACAGAATCTGAAAATTTACCCTCCTCTACGCCCTCTTAAATAAGACAGTCTTTTGACAAACTATAAATTCGGTTTGATTTGGATATTTTTATTATATACTTTAACTTAGGGTGGTATACCACCTGTCCAATTTCTTTGTCCAATGTGTATTTCGTCTCACATTTTGCTTAATGAGAGAGTGAGAGAGAGACGCAATGACAATGGACCAAGATATTGGATAAATAGAATACCACCCTTACCCCCCTATTCATAAAAATTTCCGGGCCTGATTTAGTTGAATTCCTTTTCAGCCCATTCTTATAAATACATAAGTCAAAATGACAGATAAAGATAAACGATTATTAGCTAATTGAGGTTTGTAGTGCGTTTATGAATAAGGGGGTTAGTCTTTACGAAAAGTTACGAAACACGATTACGAATCAGATTTTAACATCATCATCATCATCATCTCAGCCTATATACGTCCCACTGCTGGGCACAGGCCTCCTCTCGAGCGCGAGAGGGCTTGGGCTATAGTCCCCACGCTAGCCCAATGCGGATTGGGGACTTCACATACACCTTTGAATTTCTTCGCAGATGTATGCAGGTTTCCTCACGATGTTTTCCTTCACCGAAAAGCGACTGGTAAATATCAAATGATATTTCGTACATAAGTTCCGAAAAACTCATTGGTACGAGCCGGGGTTTGATTTTAACAAATATCTTGAAAACCTAAACTTTAATGAGCATCTAGATCTTTTACCAACGCCAATCAAAAAGTAAAAATATATCGGAATTACAGATGTAAACAAGAACCGGGCAAGTGCGAGTCGGACTCGCGCACGAAGGGTTCCGTACCATAATGCAAAAAAAAACAAACAAAAAAAAAGCAAAAAAAAAAAACGGTCACCCATCCAAGTACTGACCACTCCCGACGTTGCTTAACTTTGGTCAAAAATCACGTTTGTTGTATGGGAGCTCCATTTAAATCTTTATATTATTCTGTTTTTAGTATTTGTTGTTATAGCGGCAACAGAAATACATCATCTGTGAAAATTTCAACTGTCTAGCTATCACGGTTCGTGAGATACAGCCTGGTGACAAACGGACGGACGGACAGCGAAGTCTTAGTAATAGGGTCCCGTTTTACCCTTTGGGTACGGAACCCTAAAAAGTAGCATGATCTTTTCCATACATTATTTAAGTTTATTAGGCAATTCATCGACAACCGACAACAGACGACGATTTTTCCTAAGCAATATGTATTAAAGAAAAAAATATATCAATAGGTGATTATTTTGTTATTTCGTATAAAGCTGCAAAAAAAAAGTTAATTGTCTCCTGGGTAACACAAAAAAACTAAATGTAACTTACCTCAGTAAGAGCAGACGCGTTAGCCCTCTTATTTCTATGCAAGACTTGAGCCAGTCCTAAGTCAGCCAGGCGAGCCTGTCCGTTGCAAATAAGCACATTGGAGCTGTTCACGTCGCGGTGTACAATACAGGGTTTTGACGGCGCTGGGAAAAAAAAAAAGAATAATATAATCGTAAAATAAAACATTTGAGATTTGAGCAATACGGGATACGGGTGACTATTAAATAAATAGATATAGATACCGGAAACAAGGGATTGGTTATTTTTTTGGCTTGTGTCTCTAAAATTCTTAATCTTCATTCAGGAATAGGAATATTATAGTAATTCACTAAAACTGGCGCGGATTTTTTAGAGAGTTTTGATAGTAATGTACAATTCTCGCGCCAGTTCTTATGAATCTGCCAATAAAAACCATAAGGCATAATAAATACGAATGTCACCTGGGTCACAATACAATTGAGTCAAAGAATATTATATCTAGTTAGTTATTATTGGCCAATTTGATTTTCAGATGGCCTACCGCGAACACCGAACTTCGCAAATTGGGGGCATCTTTTTCTTTTACTCCAATTAAGGTGTAATTCGAGTGACAGAGAAAGTCCGCAATTTGCAAATTTCGTTGTCGCGGTAGGCCCTCAGATGCGGGGGTCAGAAAATCGATTTTTAAATGTTTTTTTACACTTACTGCTAGTATGTAGATGTGCCAACGCTGAGCTGAGCCCGTGTGCGAGAGTAGCAAACTCGATCCAAGTCAGAGGAGCTTCCTCTAAGCGAGCTCGCAATGTGCTGTCGCATAGTTCTACTACGATTAGGTGAGAGCGGGGACCGCCTTCTAATGCCGGTCGACTGTCGCTTCCTGAAACAAATTAAAGAAGGTATGTTTAAATAATGCGAGAATTTTCCATAATTGTTTTTAGGGTTCCGTACCCAAAGGGTAAAAACGGGACCCTATTACTACGCTGTCCGTCTGTCTGTCACCAGGTTGTAACTCATGAAACAGTTGAAATTTTCACAGATGGTGTATTTCTGTTGCCGCTATAACAACAAATACTAAAACAAAACAATATAAATATTTAAGTGGGGCTCCCATACAACTAATGTTTTTTTTTTGCAGTTTTTTGCGTTATGATACGGAACTGTTCGTGCGCGAGTCTGACTCGCACTTGACCGGTTTTTGTATTTATTGATTTGAAGGTATCAAATACACCCCTTATAATTCAAATTATTTTAACAAAAATAAGTAGCCGAGCAGACGTCAGGTTTTCTTAGCGTATGGTAAAAGCTAGAAAAACACTAACCCCCTTATTCATACTTCTTTACTAGCCTCAATTATTTAATTTATATTTTATCACTTTCTTACAAATACATTAGTCGAAATGCCAGGTTTTATTAATGCCATAAAAAAATAATATAAATCATAGTCTAATAAAACATGGTCTTCTCTTCCCAGAGTGACACAAGCCTACGTCACAATAACATGGCCGCTATATATAGCGCTATCGCATATTATCATATAGCGCTGTCGCACGATGACGTAGGCTTGTGTCAGTCACGTGACCACGAAAAGACCGGAAGAGAGTACCAGGCGGAGTATATTATTATACCATGAATATAAATCAAAGTGACAACATTAGTACAAAACACTCACCATAATACTTCAGTATGTTAGGATGTGACATGTGAGGGAGCGCATATATCGCTGCCTCTTTCTGCCACGCACTAGCACTTGAATATAACTTGACAGCAACTGGTGTGGTACCGAGACTGCCGCGCCAAACTGATCCGAACTTGCCTTGACCTAAGGATGAAAATTGTGTGAGTTAATTGATACAACAGATATGTATTAAAATTCTGGTGCTTAGTAAGACTATGAAACATAAGCCATTAAAACTTAACTTTAAAGATCTGGAAAATATTGTTTATTAAAACTAACATTCATTACATTACCTATTATAAATTTTAAATAATTTATCTACCGCTTAATTTATAATAGGTAGGTAGGTAATAATTCTAATTTTCCTAGCGTTAGCCAGGAGACAACAATAACACTTCGATAAGCCATGATGGAATAGGCTCACAACTTGCAAGTAAAATGTATATTTAGTGAACTAAAACACAAAAACTTGGTTTCCAATAGTGACCCAGGAGACAACTTACCGATATGCTCTATAAGGGTGAGGTTGTCCACGCAGGAGAGTCCGGTTGCTAAGGCATCAGGCCCGGTCCCCATTACGCCTCCTGAAAAACATATTAGACTCAGAAAAAAAGGAATACCATTAATACTTAGTATACGATGTTTTTAATTTTGTGCTATTTAGAATAAATAAATACGTATCAATAATGTATTAATTCCCTTATACATATGTTTAAGAACTAACATCATAAACAAATAAATTAACATCAAACGAGCATTTTGTAGGGTGCGTGACGTCATCAAGATACGTACCAGTTGACTTTGCTTGTGGCGTCACTAGATGGCGTTACTGTCTCCATTACATCGAAGTTATAGTCATTTTCTCGATTATTCCGGATAAAATCGTAATATTTTTATAAAGTAACTTATAAATCTAATAGCTATAACTATAAACTTTATATCTTAATATAAAAAGTTGTATTTTATCAACGTATTGTTCATTTAAATCTCAATAAACATAAATCGCGCTTACGAATTTTCGAAGTGCGGTTAGTATATATACGAGTTGAAGTGTAAGCTAAGCGTACTTGCTTCGGCAGTACATATACTAAAATTGGAACGATACAGAGAAGATTAGCATGGCCCCTGCGCAAGGATGACACGCAAAATCGTGAAGCGTTCCACATTTTTTGGACATTTTAGATTTGAGCACAGAATAAATAATAGTACTAGATACAGAAGACTCACTCTCTAACATAACGCGTCTATTACGATCAGGACAGATATGGCCGCTAGGTGGCGACAGCGCCACGCGCGGCTTATGGCTAGCCACTAAAATTGGTGTGGAACGGATGTACTTGTAGCTACCTGTTGCAAAGCGACGAAATCGCGGAGTGCGCTCATTTGAGGCAGGGATCGGATATCGGTATTTTTTGTATGGGAACGCAACCGGTATTTTTTCGTTCTTTATTAATTACCTAATACCTTTAAAAATTTAAACGACAACTTCTTGTATGTATATTTATATACACCGTGTTTTTATTGAATTCCGTTAACTTCGGGGTATGGTTAAGTACATTTAAGATAACTAAACGGCATAGTTAATTTCCAAAAAAAAAAAGTTTAAAAAGTAATTCAATGTAGCATATAGCGTTGTTATAACACGGGCATTACATTTAACTCAACCAAACAATTGAAATCTTTGACATATCAATGTCATTTCGAACATCGATCGACCGAGATTGTACTTAAGTTTAGTAGCAAATGTATGAACACATTCTAAACACTAATCAATATGTAAGCCAGCCCTAAGGCAAGTGTACACGCTTGTAGAGGCCTTATAGGAAAAAAATAAATTATTGATTATCTCCGAAATGGAGTTAATTAGAATATCGGTGTCTTTGAGAAAGTTACTTGATTTAAGCTCAGGAATGCACCCTTGAAATTAACGGAAATCAAAAAAAACACGGTGTATATCATATATTTCGGGGAACTCGGAAACAGCTCTAACGATTTCGATGAAATTAACTATATGGATGTTTCCGGGGGCGAAAAATCGATCTAGCTAGGTCTTAGCTCTGGGAAAACGCGCATTCTTGAGTTTTTGTACGTTTTCGCAGCAAAGCTCGGTCTCCTAGATATTATGTTTGTATAATGGCAAGTAGTTTTATAGAAAGTTGTAACGGTTTGCTATAAAACCTCGTTAGCGCTAAGCGTTTTGTGCTGGCCGGTTGTAAAAAAAATTAAAAACATTTTTAAATAGTTTTCTGGAATCTGTCACTTGAAGAAAATTGATGAACATTTACGACAATTTCTTGCAAATAAGAAACTAAATATCTCTAAAATAATATAATTTACCTAACTTAATCGGTCTAGATCGTGCCTTATTGGTATTATGCTGTGTACATTTCCCCGGATCGGGTAAGTGTTGTGAATATTTCATTTAAGTTACTACTAGGAATAATTTTACGTTGTATTCTTTTATACTGTTAACTAATCTGTTATTTACTGACTGCTTCATCCGTGAACACTAAAATAATGCTGAAAGGTTAACTTTCCTGATATTTCTTTCCTTGTGGGCCGGATGTAGCAGTCACTGTTGTGTGCATATTCTAATATGACCAATAATACTAGGGATCAAGTCTTGGGTTGAAATTGCCTGATGCACCCTGCCTGAAAACCCTCTATCCTGCACTACCCCAGCTCTACAATCTAGAGGGTTTCCGTTCCGAGCTGAGGATCCGGAACCACAGCGGGAAGCCATCCTAGTCTACTCTGGACCAACTGGGACTCCTGCGCTGTACCGCGGAGCCATCTACAACGGCCCGCCTACGATGTAGAGCCTCAGGAAAGTGCCTTCTTTTAAGGACATGTTTCTATATTTCTTTCTCTGTGTCAGCTCAGTTTTACGGACTTACGACCCTAGCTAACTTCCTGTAATTATAAATAATATTAAATACCTTTTCTAAATTAAACTTTCATTTCTAACCTATCTATCTCTATCTACATGTGACGCTAAACGTCACAAAGTAAGTCCAACAAAACAAGATTAAGAATTAACTCACATTATAGACGGCTTTAACGCGAGTTATATTCAATAATAAAACCTAACCTAGTAGAATAGTGAAAGCTGTGTCGAAACGTCGGTAAATCAAGGTAATTGAATATAATTCGCGTTAGACCCGTCTATAATGTGAGTTAATATGTGTTCAAAACGCGAAAGTTTAAAATATTATAACATTAAGAATGTAAACAATCTTACTGTTATGTTAAAATTAGAAACAAACTACAGTAATAAGTAAATATTATGTCGGCTTGTAATCTGACTTTTATTGAGTACTTAAATGACGTTTGTCATGTTGATCAGGGCCCTATTCCACCAACGTGACAGGTGCGACATTTGTCGACATCACTGTTACTGACGTCACAGGCCTCCATAGGCTACGGTAACCGCTTATCATCAGACGGGCGGTGTGGCTGTTTGCCACCAACATGTTAATAAAAAAAATACTCCCCTATATCGCCAGTTAATAAGTACTTATTTTGCGAAGCTAATGACAATTGGACGTAGTTTAGCGTAAAAGATCCATCCTCTAAAATTTGTCATTTTAAATGAATGACTTTTCCGTTTGACAGAAAATTCAAATTTTACTAACATATTTTTGTGGATTGGATCTTTTACCCTAAACCACGTCCAATTGTCACAAGAAATACGACAATTGTCACGAAATTCCGACACAGAACTCATTTGCTGTCAAGAATTACCGAAAGTTCTTTGAAATCTTGTGACAATTGTCAGCATTATCATCATAAACATCACAAGAGAAATACCTTGTTTTTTGCCGATATAATAAAGTTTTTTTAAATAATACAATGATGGTGACAAACAGGAATACGGCCCGCCCGATGGTAAGCGATAACCGTAGCCCATGGATGACTGTGACGTCAGCAACAATGAGACTTGTCGAATTGTCGCGCCTGTCACGTTGGTGAAATAGGGGCCTGTTGTTGTGTGACGAATTGACGATTAATTATATCTTCAAATAAAAATGTTTTAATCCCTGAATGTTTATATTGTTTATACATTCTTTATCTCATTTGGTTGACCTTTGAGGGTTGTCTGTGAGATAATTTCGTATCTTGTTTACCTTTGTCCTGCTTTCCATCACTCAAATCCTTGTCTAAGGATGGTATTCCATTCTCAGTCTCTCATTAAGCAAAATGTGAGACAAAATACACATGGGATAGGTGGAATACCAACCAAGAGGGGAAATGCTTTACGCATACCACCCGGCGCGGGGACGGGCCGGGATGGTTATGTGGGACTCCCTGTTGCGGGCTTATGAGACCCCAGGTTTACCCATTAAAACCCCTCTGTTGCCGCCTCGCTGCTATACGTCGAGGTCTCAGGAACGCCGAAGTACTCTTCCGCAACCTCGCCAGCGAGGTGGAATACCAAGCTAAGCTAACTGTGCATTGAATTTGACATGACAAAACGTTTCATAGAAATATGACGTTCAATTGTAACAAATCGGCCGCCATCTTGAATTTCTGCATTTTTAGTCTGACGATGACCGAAAATCTTTATAGACACTACCACACACTGTCATTGCAAATGCTGTGTGTGTGTGTGTGTGTGTCTCTCTGTGTGTGTGTGTGTGTGTGGTGTGTAAGTCTCTGTGTGTGTGTGTGTGTGTGTGTGGCTGTGTGTGTGTTGTTGTGCGAACTTTTATTCACCTTTTTCCTGCTTCCCTTCGCTCAGATCCTTGTCCAAATCCTGTCGTTTGCAGTAGAACTTCCTGAGCACTAGCACCATAACCAAGATGGCGACGATAGCCAACATGGCGGACGCGATTGCGTTCCAGTAGTACGGCTGGATGAATTATTTATCTGCAAATGCTGCGTCTGTGTGTGTGTGTGTGTGTGTGTGTGTGTGTGCGTGTGTGTGTGTTGTTGTGTGAACTGTGTCTGAACTTACACTTTACAGTCACATATATTTACCTTTTTCCTGCTTTCCTTCGCTCAAATCCTTGTCCAAATCCTGTCGTTTGCAGTAGAACTTCCTCAGCACTAGCACCATAACCAAGATGGCGACGATAGCCAACATGGCGGACGCGATCGCGTTGGAGTAATTCGGCTGGAGGGACGCGGTGCGGACCGTGGACTCTGCGCGGGGGGTTACCACCTCTTCGGGTATTGATGCTGTTAAAAAAATATATAGTGTGTTTTTAATTTGGTGGTTCCTAATAGTTCCTATAGTCCGTATCTGTAGGTATTTAAATAAAAGTAAATAAAATATACCCTCAGTTGGCTCCTTAAGCCAGTTAGGGGTAGATGAACACATTACACGGTTAAAGTCAGAATTTAAACTGTTGTGAGACATACTAACATTGAACAATTTTACGGTTTAGACTCACTTGTTTTTAGTCACTCGCGCGACATGTTTCGGAGAGCCTAGGTCTCCTTTCTCAAGCACTAACAGTCTAAACCAACAAACAAACAAAACAAACAAGTGAGTCTAAACCGTAAAATTATTCAAGGTTAAAGTCAGGTCGTTCAGTGACAAATGCAGGCGGTTTTGTATTTGGTTGGTTAACCAATCAATGTTATAACTACCCGAAAATGTACAAATTATATGTTTACTTTTATTTAAATACCTAAAGCTACAGAGTATACAGTATACATAGTCTAATAAAACATGGTCTTCTCTTCCCAGAGTGACACAAGCCTACGTCACAATAACATGGCGGCTATACAGGGTGTCCCAGAATTCGACGTCAAGCCGTAAACGGACGATAGACCAAGTCATAACAGTTATCATAAAAATACAATAAAAAAAACCAACTCATGTTTTTTAAAAATTATGGTCACTTTAAAAATTCACTAAAAAATCCACACCCTGTAATGGTTCTTTAACTCTTGTTACTACAAATTCCATAATTTATTCTAATTTTTTTATTATTGTGTAATCTTGAATAATTACAGGGTGTGGATTTTTTAGTGAATTTTTAAAGTGACCATAATTTTTAAAGAACATGAGTTGGATTTTTTTTTGTATTTTTATGATAACTGTTATGACTTGGTCTATCATCCGTTTACGGCTTGACGTCGAATTCTGGGACACCCTGTATATGGCGCTGTCGCATGATGACGTAGGCTTGTGTCAGTCAGGTGACCTAGAAAAGACGGGAAGAGAGTACCACGCGGAGTATATTATTATACCATGCAGAATATAGTAGTAGTAATCACTTTATTGTACACAACACGGGTTTACATAAAATTTACAGAAATAAAGGTACAAAGGCGAACTTGTCCCTGTAAGGGATCTCTTCCAGGTTCTTGTAGTTCTAAGTCTTAGAGAGAAACGAGGCCAACCAACTATAAGCAAAAATGTCGACGTTATAGGGAGTGAAATTTTATATCCAGTCATGTTACAAGGAGTTTACACTGTAATTCAATTTAACCCTTCTTTGCATGATTTTTTATTTTTGCCTGAAATTAATATATGTATTACGAAATTGTTTGCGCATTATGGGAAAAATGGTAAAAAAATTATAACATCGATTTTCACTGCGAAATCAGTTTTAGAAGTTGAATAGGCTAAATCATATTTATGTAAATATGCAATTTTCAGTAATAGATATAAGAAAAAATTTACTACCATTAGAAAGGTACACTATTTGTGATATACCTATGATAAAGATTTTAAATATAAAATAAATACAAACCCCGAAAACATCGTTCAAAATCACATACTAAAATCATCAACTTCTGGGTTTTTCCTAATTATCTGACATTTCGTCTTAAAACAAATGTAATTTTTATAAATATATATTGCGTAAATTTATGTAAAAAATCAGAAAATGGATTAGTGTTGAAAGTTGACAGTCTTAAAAATACATATCAATCACCTCCGAAAGCACCTTTATTTCATAGGACAATGTTATGATGGAAATTTCCATCACCATGCAAAGAAGGGTTAATTAATAACACTACACTATGTTATGTATATTTACTAAAATCAGCGTTGCAGTAGTTTGTGCTGCAGCTACAGAAGGTGGCGTTGATGTGCCTCGTGTTACGGCGCGTGCAACAGTCCACTCTCTGACGCCTTCCAGCATTGTGGACCTTATTACAAAAGGCATAAGGTCCACCGATGTACAGTTAACAGTGCGGGCGATGGTATTACTTACTAAAATCAGCATTGGAGTAGTTTGTGCTGCAGCTACAGAAGGTGGCGTTGATGTGCCTCGTGTTACGGCGCGTGCAACAGTCCACTCTCTGACGCCTTCCAGCATTGTGAACCTTATTGCAAAAGGCATAAGGTCCACCGATGTACAGTTAACAGTGCGGGCGATGGTATTACTTACTAAAATCAGCATTGCAGTAGTTTGTGCTGCAGCTACAGAAGGTGGCGTTGATGTCTCTCGTGTAACGGCGCGTGCAATAGTCCACTCTCTGACTCCTTCCATCATTGTGGACCTTATTACAAAAGACATAAGGTCCATCTACAGTTAACAGTGTGAGCGATGGTATACTTACTAAAATCAGCGTTGCAGTAGTTTGTGCTGCAGCTGCAGAAGGTGGCGTTGATGTCTCTCGTGTTACGGCGCGTGCAGTAGTCCACTCCGCTCTCTGACGCCTCCCAGCATTGTGGACCTTATTACAAAAGGCATAAGGTCCACCGGTTAACAGTGCGGGCGATGGTATACTTACTAAAATCAGCATTGCAGTAGTTTGTGCTGCAGCTACAGAAGGTGGTGTTGATGTCTCTCGTGTTACGGCGCGTGCAATAGTCCACTCTCTGACGCCTTCCATCATTGTGGACCTTATTACAAAAGGCATAAGGTCCACCGATGTACAGTTAACCGTGCGGGCGATGGTATTACTTACTAAAATCAGCATTGCAGTAGTTTGTGCTGCAGCTACAGAAGGTGGCGTTGATGTCTCTCGTGTTACGGCGCGTGCAATAGTCCACTCTCTGACGCCTTCCATCATTGTGGACCTTATTACAAAAGGCAGAAGGTCCACCGGTTAACAGTGTGGGCGATGGTATACTTACTAAAATCAGCATTGCAGTAGTTTGTGCTGCAGCTACAGAAGTTGGCGTTGATGTCTCTCGTGTTACGGCGCGTGCAATAGTCCACTCTCTGACGACTTCCAGCATTGTGGACCTTATTACAAAAGGCATAAGGTCCACCGGTTAACAGTGCGGGCGATGGTATACTTACTAAAGTCAGCATTGCAGTAGTTTGTGCTGCAGCTACAGAAGGTGGCGTTGATGTCTCTCGTGTTACGGCGCGTGCAATAGTCCACTCTCTGACGCCTTCCATCATTGTGGACCTTATTACAAAAGGCAGAAGGTCCACCGGTTAACAGTGTGGGCGATGGTATACTTACTAAAATCAGCATTGCAGTAGTTTGTGCTGCAGCTACAGAAGGTGGCGTTGATGTCTCTCGTGTTACGGCGCGTGCAATAGTCCACTCTCTGACGCCTTCCAGCATTTTGGACCTTATTACAAAAGGCGTAAGGTCCACCGGTTAACAGTGTGAGCGATGGTATACTTACTAAAATCAGCATTGCAGTAGTTTGTGCTGCAGCTACAGAAGGTGGCGTTGATGTCTCTCGTGTTACGGCGCGTGCAATAGTCCACTCTCTGACGCCTTCCATCATTGTGGACCTTATTACAAAAGGCAGAAGGTCCACCGGTTAACAGTGTGGGCGATGGTATACTTACTAAAATCAGCATTGCAGTAGTTTGTGCTGCAGCTACAGAAGGTGGCGTTGATGTCTCTCGTGTTACGGCGCGTGCAATAGTCCACTCTGCTCTCTGACGCCTTCCAGCATCCTGTAACAATATTTCGTTGAATGACAATGTATGATTTCATTCATTTTTAGGGTTCCGTACCCAAAGGGTAAAACGGGACCCTATTACTAAGACTTCGCTGTCCGTCCGTCCGTCTGTCTGTCACCAGGCTGTATCTCACGAACCGTGATAGCTAGACAGTTGAAATTTTCACAGATGATGTATTTCTGTTGCCGCTATAACAACAAATACTAAAAACAGAATAAAATAAAGATTTAAGTGGGGCTCCCATACAGCAAACGTGATTTTTGACCCAAGTTAAGCAACGTCGGGCGTGGTCAGTACTTGGATGGGTGACCGTTTCCTTTTTGCATTTTTTTTTGCTTTATGGTACGGAACCCTTCGTGCGCGAGACCGACTCGCACTTGCCCGGTTTTTTCAACCGATTCGTTGCGTGTTCCATTTTTGAAAATTTTTGGCTGTGGTGCGGAACAATAATTTCATGACACGGCAGCCATGCTATGCGCCATATAATATGATGACACTCCTCCCGTGTCATACGCCACACGTAAAAAACATTGATGACACGGCAGGCGTGTCACCAGCCCCGCATCGGTTAATTTAAAATTATGGCTTCCATGCAGAACACATAATATTATAAAGTTTTGTGTTCATACGGACTCTAGTTGCGCTGTATTTATTGACGTGTTTACTTGACACAGTTTGATACAAATAAATGTATGTTTGTACCTATACAGATACACATACACATATAGATTGTATTGTTGTTTGAGGACTCCTCCAAATAAATATAATTGAAGTTTCGTATATTAATCTCTATTGCTATATTTGTGCGATAGCAGTGGGGAGACACTCCTGACTTCGGGCAAACTCGGCTCCGTTCGGCTCAGCATTGCACCGAGCAATAGGGTTGACACAACTTGACGTCCCTTTGCGTGCACGACCACAGATAACCGAAAGGGATAGTGCCATAAGTTAGAAAGGTATATCATGAAACGACCCTGAAACGCTGTCAAACTTCGGTTTTGTAGGAAGTGTCCTTTCTGTACAGTAGTACTATTAAAGTTAGACCGTAAAAAGTCTGCAGCTATTTTGATAGCCCACGCAGTGCAAGTGTCATTTTAAACGTCAAACTTCTATGAAATTATGACGTATAAATAACACTTACACTGCGTGGGCTATCAAATCCGCTGCAGACTTTTATTGGTGCGACTATATTATTTATTCTGTGGCGATAGACAGAGATAGAATATTCCATTTTCCATTATTGTTTTATTAGGTGCCCTATGAAGAGTAGATATGTAATTACTACCTAATTAGACTAATTATACCCACCGTGGCGCCATTCTAATGTCTTTGAGCATATAAATTGATCTCAATTAATTATCTCCAAAATGGAAGAACCTATTTAGTTGCGGTTTCGTGCAGAAGATTTGAGATACAATGTTGGATCTTAGATAGGTTTTACTTAAGTTATCAGATGGCGCTGTTACCACGTGGTAAGCAAGCATACGGCTCGACTGATGTAAGCGGTCACCGTAGCCTATGGATGTAGCCGTAGCCTATGTATGGTGTAGCAACTCTTGGCGGCGTAGCATGGTCGCGTTTTTATCCCATATCACCATGCCTGTCACGTTCTAACAAGTATGTAAGTGCGAAAGAGACGCGCATAGTGATAGTCGATAAAAATGGAACCATGCTGCGCCCGTAGGGGTGTACAGGTGCCCATGTGCAATGGCAATTGCTTACCATCAAGCTATTAGTCTGCTTATTTGCTTCCTTTATCATAAAAAAAAACATCATCCTTACTTTTGGCATAGAATAAATAATAGCACTAGGTACAGTCAGCCAAGAAAGTGGTCTACCACTTTTCGACTCTATCATCTGATTTATAGAGTCGAAAAGTGGTAGACCACTTTCTTGGCTGACCATACAGAAGGTTCACTCTCTAACAAAACGCGTCTATTACGACAGATATGACCGCAAGATGGCGCAAGCGCGAGCAGGCGTCCGTTCGTAGCGATGCGCGGCAACCACTACTGCTAGACACCAAAATTGGTGTGGTCCGCATGTATTTGTAGAGATGTGGCGAAATTGCGGAGTGAGCCATGCCTGCTTTTGGTCCCATCATCATCATCATCGGCCTTTACATCTTCTTCAGATGTTTATTACAGCTGCTGTGTATACCGAGAGTCGCATGTTTTTTTTTTTGGTCCCATTAATCAAAATTTCACAAAAGCCCTTTTTTTGTAAATAAAATTACCTTGTCCAAGCACAGTGATGTTGCCAGCCTTGTCGTAGCGCCACAGAGTGTAGCAAATGGCCCGTGGGTCCGTACACTGTTCCAATTGTACTGCTTCACCATTCAGTTCTGCATCTGTTATTTCACCCCGTATGTCTGAATCTAAAATAAAAAAGAAGTGTACTATATGTTGCATTATTATTGTCATCTTTAAGCCCTTAGCAAAAAATTACATTAATATTTTTAAATAATTGAAATTTGATTGTGTCCACCACCAGGTTTAAAAATATGTTTTTGGCAAAAATTTCATTGCTGGTGTGGTGAAAAAATATATAGGTATAGGTAGAGTTAGTAGAGGTGATTAAAATTTTGAAAACTATTACTTGTTCGTTGCATAGAAAAGTATGAAGTGTTTATCCTTTTACTTGCTTTAAATGCTTACCAAAATCATTTTCCACAGTCATCTGAGCACCCTTCTCATCATTATAAGTTGTTGTACTTCTGGCTATACTATTGGCCTTATACAGGCACACCATAGAACTGATCATAGTTGGAGACTCCATCTTGTCTTTAATCTTCTTGACATCATTGGATAGCCCATTCCTACTAGATTTCTCCAGTTTAGCAGAGCTACCCGGACTTATGGCATTATGATCACCTATTATGTTGGCAGAATTTGAATCTGGTGCAAATTCATTCAAATTTGGAATGCTCACGCTTCTTTTCCGTATTCTTTTCCTTACGACCGGCCAGTTACCGTCAACAACTTTTAAATTCGGAACACTCCTTTTAGCAACCAGTTTTGGCTGGTCATGGGTCACTGGCCAGTCATCTTGCATATTATTATTGTTGTTCCACTGGATCGTTCTCCTATGATGGTATTTGGTGAAAGTCCGGACATAATGGTAAGGTTTCACTTGCTGGATGCTGTTTTTAGTGTCCTGGGGCTCTTGCGGTCTCGAAGTTAGAGCCCTGGCCGTAAAAATAAACAGGAATAAAACAACACATTTTATAATCGGCGACATTCTTTGGTCGAACAAGCCTTCCATTCTCAAATTTCGAATCGTAGCATCCTGAGACGGCACGAGGTTGTTAAGTGCATATTTAATACGTAAACTTAGCAACGCAACACTGCAGATTTTATTGATTTTTCAGCACGGCATGGTGACTTTGCGGTTTTCGCTATTCACTTGGTATTTCGATTTGTAACATTAGCTGGATAAATAATCACGATTAAGGTTTTTTAACCCACTCTAAAACTCTGATTAGAAATTCTTGCGTAGTTTTGTGTTGATAGAAGATTTGAACTGCGTAAGTTCTTAATATTCGCACGTTGTCACTGACACTGTTTTTTACACCTTCGTAATTAATTAAGCAATTTTCCGGATTTGTTTAATTTTATTAAGATTAGGACGCGGTTTGTGAGAAGTCTTGAATTTTAAATGTGGATCGATAGAATGTTGACAAACACCTCGCCCCGTGCCGACATATTGATTTGTTTTTTTTTAAGTAACACGCACGCATGTCGTGATATGCCTTAATTACTGCAGGTTAATTTAGCATTGCATAGCATTTCATTAATTTGTTATTAAACGAATATTAAAAGGTTTACCTGTGTGAACATTGGGCACTATTAAATATTTAAAATGGGATTCTTATCATTTATTCACATACACTTACGTTGGTCAACTGAAATTCCATATATTTTTTTATTGTTTCAGATTTTTGAGTATATAAAATCATTGTAGCCAACATTAAGAGTTATAACAGTTACAAGTGTTACAACTGAAATCACCAGTGGTAAAAAACGCCTAACGGAACGTTGACACTGACAGTGACAGCTGACAGTTTACGATCGGGCGGGGCGCAGCGCAGGCGGCAGGCGGGACGAGGTGACGGCCGAAGGAAGGAAGAACATCAAGAATTTTCATTCTATTTCTAACTAATTACGGTGATTGATATCACCTCTAGCTGAACCAACGCCTTATTTTTATACAAGCGCCCTATAAAAGCTAGAAAAATGTCTTCAAACACCGCAGCAGACGAAATAGACGAGGCGAAGGAGCGAGCCCACTTTCGCGCGGTTGTGACCGCTTTTAAATATTATAAGTAAGTAAATCCTTTAAAAAAAAACTTTGATCTACCCTATGACATGATTTTTTACTTTTTTTTTAAGTTTTCCGGCGCGTTTTTCTTCTCGAAGACGTTAAATTTCCGCTTGGCAACAGTTCTTTGTTGTAAGTGGGTGACGATTAAATTAGCCTGGTTAGGTGTAACAAAAGGTTTGTTTACGTCGCTTGCACGTGTGGACCGGTGGCCCTGCATCCTTGATGCTATGGTTCGTGTTTGCTTCTCAAGGCCAATTATCCGTGTGTTGGTTGTTTAATAGGTAAATGAGTCTAATATGTTGAATAAATAATGTATTGTTCTTGTTAATCGAATGCTGTTAAAGATAGGTATATTAAACGATGTTGCTGTTGTGTTTTTTTTTTATCTTTTATAAGGAGTGTTATTTTTGTAGGTGTGTCTTATTTAAATCTAATTAGATTTGTTGTGTGTATGTTATTAACTATTTATTTACATTTTATGATTTGTTCGTCGTGCAACGCATTTTTAACGTAAGTATGTACATTGTAAATTCTGTCACAATATGAAGCAATACTCAAGAATCATAGATAAAAAATATTTTCCTTTGGTTTTTTTTTATTTATTACTTTTTGTATTGTATTGTAGTACGGGCGATTTTCCGCAACTCGACGTCTTGCGCCTATTTTGCGTGATATGGGGTGGGCTAGTCTTGCCAGCCCAGCTCCTCGAGGAATCCTATCAGACCTTTGATGTTGAGTAGGACCTCGGGGAGGTCTCTCGGGGATCCGAGATGTTTTGCCCTGTATGGGGCCAATCCGCTGCACTCCAGCACCACGTGAGAGGCTGTTTCTTCTTTCTCCATGCACCCACGGCATAGGGGACTGTCTGTGACACCTGTTATAAAAAGATGTTTGTTAAAAAGTCCATGACCTGTTATGACACTGGTTACCATACTCAGTCGAACCTTTCCTAGTTGAAGGAGCGTCCTTGTGAGCTTACCGTTCATGCTAGGCATGGCTTGCTTGGCCTGTCTGCATCCAGCTTGGTTCAGCCAGTGTTCTGTGTGTAGTTTCCCTGTACGTGCCAGCAGCATTGAGCGTACCTTACTAAACGGTATCGGGAGGATCGGTTCCGGGCCAATAGGCCCCGCACCCGATCCTTGTCTGGCGAGCTCGTCCGCGGCGTCGTTGCCTCGGGATCCACTGTGTCCTTTGATCCATTGTAAGGTGATCTTATTGTTCTGACATACCTCCATTAGTCGTTCGTGGCATTCGTGTATAAGTTTGGATGTGATTATATGGCTTTTTAGGGCCATTAAGACTGCTCTACTGTCGGAGAGTATGCGGATGGAGGATCCTACTACCTTCCTTGCAGTGATGGCAGCCGCCGCGTTAATAATGCCCATGCACTCAGCCTGGAATACCGAGTTATGGGCTCCTAGCGGAGTGGTGATTGACATGTTCAGGTCTTCTGAGAAGGTTCCAGAGCCTGATCCGCTGTCTGTTTTGGACCCATCAGTGAAGATTCTCAGCTCCCGGGGATTGAGTCCTTCGCAGTTGTCGTCCTCAAATAATTGTATTTTGTACCTTTTGTCAAAAATGGCTTGTTTGTGAGTTCGATCCGTACCCGCCATGAGCACCGGAAACTCGCTGTATAACTTTTCCAGGCATGTTGTGTGAAGAGCTCCTGTGGTGTTAGACCATATATTGAGGGTTCGTAACCTTACCGCTGAGAGACTGGCCTCTTGTTGTATGTGTAAGTGCAGCGGTGAAAGGTTTAGCATGACCTCCATGGCTGCAGTCGGAGTGGACCTCGTGCAGCCAGTGGTGGCCGCGCATGCGAGCCTCTGGAGTCTTTGTAGCTTGTCTCGTACGTTGCCTAGGTTTGTTCTTGGCCACCAAACCAGAGCACCGTAACAGAGTAGGGGGCGGATTATGGTCTTATAGAGCCAGAGGGTAATTTTCGGGTTAAGTCCCCACCTCTTACCAATCATCCTTCTGCACTGCCAGAAGATTACTCCCGCCTTGTCTATGCGTTTGTTGATGTGATTGTTCCAGTTGAGTTTACTGTCGAGAGTCAGCCCTAAGTACTTAACTTCATCGGTCAGCTGTAGCTCAGTCTGGAAAAGTGTTGGTCTGGTAAAGTTGCCAAGTACCCTTTTATTGGTGAACATTACCATTTCTGTTTTGGTGGGGTTAACTGATAGGTCAAATTCTCTACACCAGCGTTCCACGATCCGAAGAGCTGCCTGGGTGAGGTCGCATACTGTACTGGCAAATTTCCCTGATATTAATATTGCCAGATCATCAGCGTAGCCTATTGTGTAGAAGTGTTCCTTGTTCAGTTTGGTTATGAGGTTGTTGACTACTAGGTTCCATAACAGAGGTGACAGAACTCCCCCTTGAGGGCATCCTCGCACCGCCGCTACGGCCTGCGGTTCACCTACATACCTTATTGTCCTTTGATTTAGCATGTTCATGATCCACTTTATTAGTCCGGGTTCAGCGCCGTGGCTTTCCAAGGCGTTCCCTATACTGGAAAAGTGAGTCTTGTCGAAAGCGCCCTCTATGTCAATGAAAGTGCCGAGGCACATTTCTTTGCCATGGATGGCTCTCTCAATGCGGCTTACGACCATGTGTAGAGCCGACTCCGTAGATTTACCTGAGCTGTACGCGTGCTGGTTGTTGTGCATCGGTATGTTCTTTAGCGCTCGGTCCCTCAGGTCCCTGTCGCACAGTTTTTCCAAGGTTTTCAGCAGGAATGATGTGAGACTGATGGGCCTAAAGGATTTGGCAGCTGTGTAGTCGTTCTTACCTGGTTTAGGTATGAATACCACATTCACATCTCTCCATCTCCTGGGCACGTACCCCCAGGCTAGGCAGGCTGCCATGATATCAGTCAGGGTTTCCTGGATGAGTCCTAGACCCCACTGTAGGAGAGCGGGGAAGATCCCATCCGGACCAGCTGCCTTGAAGGGATGGAAGCTGTCTATGGCCCACCTGAGTTTCTCAGCGGTGACGACTCTATGCGCCATTTGCCAGTTGTTGTCCGTTGTACTGTATTCCTCGTCCTGCTGATCTGCATCGGCGAGACTTACGCATCCTGGGAAGTGAGTTACCAGGAGAAGGCGTTGGGTCTCTGCAGGGGTAGATGTGTATGTGCCATCGGGTTTACGCAGTGAGCCCAATTGTGATGTGGGCTTGTGCGCTAAGGTTTTCCTTACCCGGTTGGCGTGGTCAAGTGTTTCAATGCTGCTGCAGAAGTTCCTCCATGACAGGGATCTCCAGTACCGCAATCTTTTTTTGTACCTGGCCTTGGCTTCGTAGTAGTTATCCCAGTCCACCTCAGCCGTTGTGTTCATGGCCCTGTTGAAGAGTCTTCTGGTTTTCCCCCGGAGTCTCTCCAGTTCAGGGCCCCACCACTGGTGACCCTTTATGGCAGACCTTGCCGGTGGTTTTAAGGGGCACGCCTTGTGGTAGCTGTCTACGAGGGTATCAGTTAAGATATTTACCTGCTGTTCTATCTGAGCCGGTTCCCGAAGGTCATCCCTCGGTGGAAGCCGGTCAAGGCTTTCCCCTAGGACCTTCCTAAAAGTGGCTCGGTCCGTTTTCCTGGGATTCCTCCGGGCGGTTGGTGTGTCTCTAGATGCTAGTAGATTGAAGCGAATCCATCTATGGTCTGAGCAGGAGGCCTCCTGGGAGACATGCCATCCCATAATTAGTTCACTGACCTCCTCCGAAGCCAGAGTCAGGTCGATAATCGTTCTGCATCGTTTGTTTACAAATGTTGGTTCAGCGCCTATATTTAGAATGTTTAGATTAGTAGTCACAAGATATTCAACAAGTGTCTTACCCCTGTTGTTGCTGGTCTCCATTCCCCACAGCGGGTGGTGTGCGTTGGAGTCGGCCCCGATGATTATTGCGAGGCCTGATCTCTCGCAGTGGTTGACCAGTCGTAGTAGTTCGGCAGGCGGTGGCTCGTCCTCTCCGGGCATGTACACCGAGGCAAGGACTAGGTCGCGACAGCCTGTTGGCAGTGGAACTTGTAGTTTAATCGCACACAGGTCTCTGGAACAGAATTCAGTGAGCGGTTGTGCAATAATATTGTTAGTAGTTAGGATGCATGCCCTAGGGACGGCATGTACCGTGGAGTAGTAGAGCTTACCTTTAGTGTCGGACAGCCCGCGTATGTATCCATTGCCCGCCCATGGTTCTTGTAGGAGGGCAATGGCTGTTGGCAAACCTACCAGGCAGCGTCTGAGCTGGGCCGTAGCGGCCACGCTGTGCTGGAGGTTTGCTTGGATGACACTAGTTAGTGTCCATGTTGTCGGTGGTGGGGGCAGCATCTTGCATCTCCCCTCCCTCCTTAAACATGTCAGCCAACCCCGACTCTATCCAAGCCGACAAGTCCTCACCCTCGGATGATGTCCCGGCTGGTCCCTCACCAGTGCCAAGTAGCTCATCTTCCGAGAGTTCGGGTATCGTCGGCTTGGGTAGATGCAGGGGGGCAACTTTCTCCCCGGAGACAGACTTGCTCTGCTCGGAGGTGCCCGCGGCTTGTTCAGTGGGGACCTGTGCTCCCGTTACCTTTAGGGTGGAACCTTGCAGGGTGGGAGGCTGGTCCAGGTATTTGCCTCCGGGACCCCTGAACCTGAGGTAGACATTGCCCACCCCACAGTTCAGGGATCTCCCCCTCTCCATGAAGGCGGGGACGAGGTCTTCGGGGATTGTAAACTCGACAAACCACCCCTGGTCTTGCCGCAGTATTTGTATAATGGACCAAGATCCAACCTTGGCCCATTCGTTCTGGTACCTTAGTCCGTCAGCTGCCTGACGGACGTCTTCCCAGGACGAGTTGTTGATGTTCGGTATCAGGAGCCCGCACTTAATTCTCCTTGCCATCTCCGACTGGCGTACCGCCTTAAGGGAGATATCTGGCAAGGTTAGGGCCTGGACACATCGCTGAGACCAGGCGGCCGAGTATTCGTCTTCTGCGAAGACCCTCAGCTGCCCCTCAGCGAAGATGGGCTTGCCCTTGAATTTGGGTGGCCTGGCTCCTGGGAGGTTTCTCCTAGCCTCCTCCACGATTGCTTGGTGCAACCCGCGGAGGATGGCGTTGGAGTGGTCAGCGGTTATCTTCCCCGACTTCGCGTCAGTGATGACGATTGTCAGGTCGGATACCGCTGCTTGTGCATACGACAACGGTTGGCTTGGGCTCACTAGTCGCTGCTTTTTGTTATCTCCTTGCGGGGAGAAGGACTCGTCTCGCATCCTTTTAGCAGCGGCTCGTGCGAGCTTACCAGGTCGTCGTTTGGGTGGATCTGCGGTCGAACCCGTAGGGCTGCCGCCCGACGTTCCAGCCTTAGGGGGTAGGGTGGAACCTGTTCCCTTCGGCGGAGGCCTGGCAGCAGCAGCCTGCTTGTTCGGCGCCGGTTTGGGTGCCGGCTTCTGGGAAGCCTGCACACCCACACCGGTTGCAGAGTGTGTCGGTGTTGGTGTGTTGCCCAGCTGCTGCTCTCGCGCTAGGCGAGCTGCACGCCTCTGGTTCTTGTTCTTCTTCTTCTTCTTAGCCACCCCACCTTGACATTTAACAGGGGGGGGTGGGTTAGAAGAAGGATTCACAGGTCTGGCAGGGTGAGGCTTCCCAGCAGGGGGTCGCTTCTTGGACCTACGGTCCACTACCTGCCAGTCCTGGAAGGGGTTTGGGCCGGTCTGCACCCCAGATGAACTGGGTTGCGGACAGGCTGGGTTTCCGGTCTGACGCACTGTCACAGGAACAGCTTGTCTCGCCTGTGTGGCTTCACCATTAGCGATGGACGCTGCTGGATCAGCTTGGGGGTTTTCGTTCGACCTGGTATCCATAGTGCGTAACGATTTGCTTCATCCTCATCGGCTCCCACCCTACAAGGGCCCACACCTTTGGGAACGCCTACTCACACATATAAAAGGTGCTTTCAGTCGTTAGGACACCGACTCGGGTATAGAAGTGAGAAGTTGGCTAGTTGCGCGACATCGGAAATGTGTGAAGGTGGGGCGTCGGGTCGTCCAGGTCAGACGCCCTCCGCCCGATTCACCTAAACGCACTTCGTCAGCATGGCCTTTCACCACCGCATCAGCAGCCGAAACTGCCTCTGCGGCCCTCTCACTTCTCGCCGTGAGCCCACCTACGGTTCCTCACTAGACCATTTCCCGGACTGTGGCTAGTAGCCCGGGCCACCGTTTTGCCCGAAATTAGGGCCGAAGCAGACGTGTTGCCACGCGGGTTGGCAATGGCTCAATCCCCAGGATCCCGTCATCCTTGCGTACGGCGCTCAACTGTGCAGGTCCTAGCACAGGCAGGTTATGTATAGGTCGTCAGTAGTAACCTACACCTACTGACAACACCAGTGTGGATGTTAGCCGCCACTAGAAAGAGGCACGAATGCCAGTCGCTAGTGACGTTGCCCAGGGTGGACCGGGGGTGACAGACGGACCTTTGGGCGGGCCGAAGCCCACCCAAACTTCCCCCTGTCTCCCGCTCGGGGAGGTCATCACACCACTCCACCCCTTTATTTATTACTTTTTAAAAGCACACTAACAGTAACAAAGTGCAATGTGCTGTTTTTATTTTAATTTGTAGGTATTACTAGTACATAATACGTATAAGTGCCCTTATTATAGACTTTCTTTTTTTTAATTACAAAATTTGTTTAGATTCAAATTATTCAGCCAGAGAATGTTATAGTCTAAATAATGCTCTAATCACTACACCTTATAAAACAAAGTCCCCCCCCGCGTCTGTCTGTTCGTATGTTCGTGATAAACCCAAAACTACTGAACAGATTTTTATGCGGTTTTCACCTATCAACAGAGTGATTCATGACGAAGGTTTAGGTGTATTTGTTAACCCATGCAAAGCTAGGTTAACAAATTAATAGTCTAGACTCTAGGTGTTTGGTGCATACATTAATGCAATTATTTGATAAACTACATTTCTATAATTAGACCCATGTTGCATCATCCTGATTGCCTAATCAATTTAGATAAAAACAAACAAATGCATTTTGTTATCTACAAACCTGTTTATATTAGGTGCATGCGCATTCGCGCGGACTCATTTCTAGGTTCGAAATGAGTGCGCGTGCAAGTATGTGGAATTTTTAAATTGTTTTAAAATTATAAACGAGTACGATTTTGATCTGACTGTTTCTTAAAACCATTTTGTTTATTCCGAAATCAAGCAGTTACTATCCAGTATCCGGCCGAATAGTAGGACACTTCCCGGTATCCGGCCGGATAGTGAAATAAGGGCCGGATAGGCCGGATACCGGATAGTAACCGAATATCCGGTGCATCTCTAGTTATTTCTATTTAATTTTGTACAAACAGCAACACTCCTAACTGTCCATTGGTGAACCTTATTACAAAAGGCATAAGGTCCACCGATGGACAGTTAACAGTGTGGGTGATGATATTATGTAGCTGCATTGATATCTTGTACAATAACAAATTCATATGGCCCGACAAATATGATATCAGATTTAATATACATTACTTACACAGATATTGAAAGACCGTCAATGACATTAGGAGAACTCGTATTTGGCATTCTTATGAAAGGCTGGTCAGCGATCAAGCTGATCTGATGAAGTCCAAACAGTGGCGGATTTGCAGTCTTTACCGCCCTTGGCCCCAGGCCATGTAGTAAGTACTTCCTAGTTGCCCCTTTCTCAGGCAGGACTAGGGTTGCCAACTTTTTTTTGGTGGAATATAGTATTTTCCAGAATAAGGCGTCTAAAATATAGTACATTTAAAAAAAATATAGTACTTTTAGATAAAATACTAAATATGAGTGTAATAGGAGCATTCCATGAAATTGTCTACCGTTGTCCCGTACAAACGCGAAGTTTCTGAAGATCTAAAGGTATAAGAGTTTCTTTTTCTATGACAAATGGTCAAAAATATGCACAGAAAAATAATCGCCTGCTTTAAATGCCGAGAAAAGTCGCAACACAGGAAATACAATGCGTTTGTACGGGACAGCCCGTGGAATGCTCCAATATATGTTTAATCGGAAATATAGTATTTTAGCGTACTATATATTTTTCCAAAAGTATATAGTACAGAGAGCCAAAATATAGTACAATACTATATAATATAGTACGGTTGGCAACCCTAGGCAGGACCCACCACATAGACTGCCGCCTGAGGCTACTGGGTCTTAAGGGTAATCTGCCACTGAGTCCAAAGGTGATACATACAACAACGCAATTTTGAGGGGTTCTGACTGGTTCTGACTGCTCTGAGGTTGTTATAAATTCAACGAGAAGTCTTGAAAGACAAATACAGTTGGCCATAAAAGTTTACACCTAAAATAAAACTTTTGATATAAAACCTAAATCAATTTAAGTACCTATTTTAATTTTTTATTTTTTACATACCCTGCACCGACTGTGTTTGGCATACAGGTTGAGTGGTAGAGAATGCCGTGTGGGATTTAGCCCGCCTTTTATAGTTGCATAATTATGCTGAGTAATAAAGTTGAAAAACACAAATTGAAAAGTAATTTAGTAAATGGGTGCATTATCTTTTTTTTTATATTCTGTCCCATCAGCCAGGTGATAAATTGATAATACTAGCATAGTTTGTTAAAATAAAGCGTATCCTACATTCCACTGATTTGCTTAGAAGGTGACTCATTATGAATAGGGCTTATAACTGCCATACAAAATTTTGGTTATTTTAAATGTAATAGTGACCCAGACCAAGGATGTAATAGCGACCCAGGCGACCATAACTATGGCAACAAGTGACAAGAAAAAGTTGATTTACCCAAATTTCAAATTTATTTACAGGCTATGCAGTCTCGACAGAATACAGAAGTCGGAGAAGATGATCGCCAAACTGCCGTCCACGCACCAGCGGCGGCTCGAGAAATACAAGTCTTACCTCTCCAAGTTTAAGAAATGTCTGGACATCAACAACAGTGTGGTACATCTAATTATCAAGGTAATTTCATTTTCTAAGCTAAGATAGGCCTCAGAATTCCTATAGTTGACTATGTCGTTTATAGAAATTAAAAAGAGCAGGGGGCCTAAATGAGATCCTTGAGGTACACGATACACCTGACGAGGAAAAAATGGCATTCACTGCTTCCCATTAGCCACAGACAGTTAACGGTCCATTAGATACGATCTGAACCAACGCAATGGGTCACCAATGCTACATCTTGGAAGTTTATCCAGTAATAGCACGTGTTTACTGTATCGAATGCTTTACTGAAATCAGTCGTCAATAAGGGTAGGGATACAACATTACAAAAGTTAAAGATGATCGCCAAACTGCCGTCCACGCACCAGCGGCGGCTCGAGAAATACAAGTCTTACCTCTCCAAGTTTAAGAAGTGTCTGGACATCAACAACAGTGTGGTACATCTAATTATCAAGGTAATTTCGTTTTCTAAGCTAAGATAGGCCTCAAAATTCCTATAGTTGACTATGTCGTTTATAGAAATTAAAAAGAGCAGGGGGCCTAAATGAGATCCTTGAGGTACACGATACACCTGACGAGGAAAAAATGGCATTCACTGCTTCCCATTAGCTACAGACAGTTAACGGTCCATTAGATACGATCTGAACCAACGCAATGGGTCACCAATGCTACATCTTGGAAGTTTATCCAGTAATAGCACTTGTTTACTGTATCGAATGCTTTACTGAAATCAGTCGTCAATAAGGGTAGGGATACAACATTACAAAAGTTAAAGATGATCGCCAAACTGCCGTCCACGCATCAGCGCCGGCTCGAGAAATACAAGGCCTACCTCTCCAAGTTTAAGAAGTGTCTGGACATCAACAACAGTGTGGTACATCTAATTATCAAGGTAATTTGTTACCTAAGGTAAGATTGGCTTTATAGTTCTTTTTTTTAGCATTAGAAAAAAGGTAAACATTCTTAATGTGTCTTTTAAATGAAAAACACGTTTTAAAAATAAGTCACGGCAAATATGTAACAACTATGAATCTAATACGATCATTTATTTTGTTCTGCTTTCATAAGTAATAGTTACTGATTTTTAAAAACCGTTTTTAAATTAAAAGACATGTCAAGATTGCTTAATGCTAAAAAACGAACTATAAAATTATAATAGAAGGGAGTGTTTTAAATCTACACGAGTTTCCCACTTTTCGCACTAGTATCTTAATGTACTATTTTGGCATACAGAGTAGGGTTTAAGAAAAAAAAAATTTGTTAATTTTTCAACAGGACGTGGACACAATGTTTGAGAACGTGGACCACACGACGACGGACAACGGGAGCAACGGCGCGGAGAGTTTCGGCTGCAACTACAACAACTGTGAGATTAGCTCGCACAAGCAGCATAAGATGCAGCACGACGTTGACAAGGTATGATGATGATTGATTACAACTTGCATGAGTGGATGGACGTCATGGACGGACTGACATACATACAGACAGTTTCGGCTGCAACTACAACAACTGCGAATAAAACATCATATTGACTGATAATAGGAATAGGGTTAAATCTAATTTTTCAGAGATGAATTTTGAATGTCAATATTAGTACAGCGCCATCTACCGAATTATATAAACTTCTCTCTCTTACAGGTAGTGTCAGTCCTGAAGAACATAGTCCGTGACTGGAGCGCGCTCGGCGCCGCGGAGCGCGATCAGTGCTACAAGCCCATATTAGAGGAGATGGAGGAGAGGTTCCCACTCGACGAATACAGGTAGGCATTTAATCAGGTAGTATTCTGGATGAATACAGGTACGTATATGTTTAATACATTCGGGTAGTGTCGGTACTGAAGAACATAGTCCGCGACTGGAGCCCATACACAAGCCCATATTAGAGGAGATGGAAGAGAGGTTCCCACTGGACGAATATATGTAGGCATTTAATTAGGTAGTATTCTGGATGAATACAGGTACATATTTAATACATTCAGGTAGTGTCGGGGCTAATCTTTACTTTATGGACCGTCGATTTGGAGGGTGTGTTGGGTATGGGGGGGTAGAGGGTGCAAAGGGCTACCCCCTAGTCCAACCCCCATGGCGCGGAACCCCATGGTTATGGAGATATCCATGGTTAAAGTTTGTATGAAATTACTATGAAATAAAGGAGAAATGTCATAGCAGATGTCGATAGGTGCCGTTTTGTGTTAATTTATATTACTTTTTATACCACACCACCATCCTCAAGGTCACCAAAATCTCAAGGTCACGAAATTTTATGGTCTCCAAAATCTCAAGGCGCGCCCCCCCTCACCCCTCACCCCCTCCCCCTTCAAATTTTGCTGTAATCCCTTATTTCATAGTAATTCCATACAAACTTTAACCATGGATATCTCCATAACCATGGGGTTCCGCGCCATGGGGGTTGGACTATGGGGTAGCCCTCTCCCCCCCCTAACCCCTCCCCCCCCTCCCCACCCCAAAAATCGACGGTCCATAAAGTAAAGATTTACCAGTGTCGGTACGTGTGAGCGGCTCAGGGGTTATATATTTATGCGTATCTCCGTTTTGAAACTCGGGTCTTCCGAGCCCGGTCATTTATAAGGTGTGCGTGGGGATATAGATCCAACACGTAGAGGCCTTTTGGAGAGATTTGATGTCATGTGGAACGCCTATATTTTTATTATTATTTGTATCTCCTTCGATATCACGGGCCTATAATCCCGGTTTTTTGATAGGCTTGCGTGGGGACACAGATCCAACACGTAGAGGCCCCTTGGAGAGCTTTAATGTCATGTAGAACGCCTGCTGGAACCCGTTCACAGGTGCAACAATAGACACCCATGAACCGGTCTCAGCAGGCATTGGGACTATTGTAGCAAAAGTGAATAGTATACCGGTCTATGGATTGAAGTTTGGGTGGACTATGAGACTGGGCTATTGTAAAGAGTTCGGACACCTGCCATAACAATGCTAACACACGTTATCGAGGCAGGTGGTGACTTGCCGCTGACTAGATGGGCCCCTGAAACTGCCGTCGTGAAGACGACCAGGGGCAACATCGGTGTGAGCGGCTCAGGGGTGTCGAGAGGTGTGCGCCGCTTTCTACCCAGTGGCTGTTACCAGCCACTGTGCCAACTCGCGTCTTATGCATCTTTCACTTCCACCCCTGGAGCATATAGCTCTAGCGACTCCTCTCTGGACGGCCAATTAAGGCAAGCCAGAGCTGAGAGTCCTGCGGGTCCCCTTGGGTTCCACTCCGACCGACGAAGACACGCCGGAGACGGAGACCCTGACCGACTCTCGGGAGCACTCGGGTCCGTGGGGTCGTTACTCCCCAACAGCTCGCCACAAGCTATTTATTATTATTATTATGATGTTGATTAGTATTATTGTTTTCAGTGAACGCAGCCGCATCAAAGTCCTAGTCCCTGGCGCTGGGCTCGGCCGCCTCGCGTGGGAGATCGCAGCTCGAGGCTACAGCTGCCAGGGCAACGAGTTCTCACTCTTCATGCTGTTTGCGAGCAACTTCATACTCAACCGGTGCCCTGAGGTGAGATATTATATGTGTAGCGTTCACAACCACTGACACAGAGTATATAGCTGCACGTACAAGGATCGAAGTGTGCCGGACTGGTCACAACGCGTGGGAGATCGCAGCCCGAGGCTACAGCTGCCAGGGCAACGAGTTCTCACTCTTCATGCTGTTTGCGAGCAACTTCATACTCAACCGGTGCCCTGAGGTGAGATATTATATGTGTGGCGTTCACAACCACTGAGACAGTATATAGCTGTATGGACAAGGATCGAAGTGTGCCGGACTGGTCACAACGCGTGGGAGATCGCGGCCCGAGGCTACAGCCGCCAGGGGAACGAGTTCTAGCTCTTCATGCTGTTTGCGAGCAACTTCATACTCAACCGGTGCCCCGAGGTGAGATATTATATGTGTGGCGTTCACAACCACTGACACAGAGTATATAGCTGTATGGACAAGGATAAAGTGCTTTTCGTGTGCCGGACTGGTCACCTCCCACGGGAGATCGCAGCCCGAGGCTACAGCTGCCAGGGGAATGAGTTCGCTGTTTGCGAGCAACTTCATTCTCAACCGGTGCCCTGAGGTAAGCTTTTATATGCGTGTGGCGTTCACTACCACTGACACAGAGTATATAGCTGTATGGACAAGGATCGAAGTGCTTTTCGTGTGCCGGACTGGTCACAACGCGTGGGAGATCGCGGCCCGAGGCTACAGCTGCCAGGGGAACGAGTTCTCACTCTTCATGCTGTTTGCGAGCAACTGCATACTCAACCGGTGCCCTGAGGTGAGGTTTTACCGGGTGTGGCCTGTAACACGAGCAAATAATTAAAGCATAGATTGTACTCCTCAAAAGGTGACACTTAAATTAGCGAAGGTCTACGTTTTGACTCGGGCATTTTGCTTTTGTATGTCCGGATGTTCTCCTCTACAGGTCACAATTCTCAACCGATTCTCGTGAAAATTTGTGACCAGATTGTATGAGTAATAATTATTTTTTTTTCCGATCCGGTTTTTGGAAATATTCAAAACTGGAGGAGTCGTGATACTTCGCGCTTAAACAAATAGCCGTATCGATATCATAAGAGTATTTTCTTTTTGAGACATATTTACATAGTAAATGGCAAAAATGCAGAAAAATTGTATTGCTGATTTAGGCGGTATTTAGATATTTAGTTTATACTCGAGAACCGCTAGCCGAATTTCGTCAACTTAGCTAAGAACTTAGAGGATATAACCAACGGAGACGCCATGTCTAAAATTTTCGGTACAAAATAGTCTGCCGTTTTTTGCGGGGGAGGGGCACATCAAATGTATAGGTACGTCGTGTCAGATAAACGTCAGTCCATACATATGGTTGACATGTGGTTGACCATTGGCCGCCTATTTCCGACAGAGGGGAACGCCTGTTAATGGCGGCTCCATTGTTAATTACTCCGAGGCTAAGAACTATCATGGATTCATGGCGCATTTTGCAAACATTCGCTTTTTTTGTTTGCACACAGAAAGTCTGGGTTCGATCCCCAGTTAAGACATAACTTTTTGTGTATTTTTTAATAAATTAAATTTTTCGTATTGTTGATTGATCAAACCGCTGTGTGGCGCTGTCATCGTCCACGGTCCTAATATGCTATATGCTCGCGAGGTCTACAGTTCACAGAGCCATTAATTTTTAAAAGTCGCTGAACGAATGTTGGTGAGTATGAGGAGTACAGCCTACAGTTTAATTTTTTGCTCATATTACAGGCCACACACGGTATATGTGTGGCGTTCACAACCACTGAAGCAAAGTTCACATGACTGTAGGCAGTATAGGTTAGGCAGCCATTTTGGCTTTCTTTAAAACTCCGATTTTCATCTATTTATATATCGCGCTAACGGACTAAAGCATTGTCTGACATTCAATGCTTTAAAAAAAAATAGTTTTAACATGAGCTACACTAATGTCTAATATAAAATATACTTTATATTAGACATTAGTGTAGCTCATGTTAAAACTACAAGCTACACTAATGTCTAATATAAAGTATATTTTATATTAGACATTAGTGTAGCTCATGTTAAAACTATTTTTTTACCTCTTTCTATTGTTTATACCTTTTTAACTATTGCCGAATAGTCAAAACATATATACCCTTTTAAAATATTCAATAATTCATAAAGATTCTTGCTTCAGGCGAATAAATACACGGTCCACCCGTGGCTTCACCAATACGTGAATAATGTGACCTGCGAGCATCAACTACAAGGTGTCACCTTCCCTGACGTGAGGCCTGGCGGTGACCGACCGAATCACCACTTTTCCATGACCGCTGGAGATTTTCTCAAGGTTAGTTCTGCCTTCATATTTACATGGCGACCGTGTTCAATACGCCAATAATGTGATCTACGAGCATCAACTACAAGGGGTCACCTTCCCTGACGTGAGGCCTGGCGGTGACCGGCCGAATCACCACTTTTCCATGACCGCTGGGGATTTTCTCAAGGTTAGTACTGTCAACTCATTATTTACATGGCGACCGTGTTCAATATGCCAATAATGTGACCTGCGAGCATCAACTACAAAGGGTCACATTCCCTGACGTGAGGCCTGGTGGTGACCAGCCGAATCACCACTTTTCCATGACCGTTGGAAACTTTCTCAAGGTTAGCCCTCCTAGCTTGCCGTCAATCCCTAGAATTGTGTCAAATTTTAATACCCTAGATGCCAGCCCTTTAACACAAATCTCATAGAAAAAGGGGCAAGCTATGATGGCGCCATCTATGCAAACCTTTGACAGTTGCCAACCCCATTGAGCTGGGTTTTAAAATGAAAATTATTTACTGATTTTTAACTATTTTTGCCAGGTGTACACGGAAGCTGAGCAATGGAACTGCGTAGCGTCTTGTTTCTTCATAGACTGCGCGCCCAACGTGATAGAGTTCATAGAGAGGATATACGCCATTCTAGAGCCAGGTGGCTTCTGGATCAACCTCGGACCACTACTGTATCATTACAGGTAATAATGTCAATAATAATGTCAGTAATACTGATAGTTTATAGAGAGGATATACGCCATTCTAGAGCCCGGTGGTTTCTGGATCAACCTCAGACCATTACTGTATCACTACAGGTAATGTCAATAATAATGTCAGTAATACTGTTAGTTTATAGAGAGGATATACGCCATTCTAGAGCCCGGTGGTTTCTGGATCAATCTCGGACCACTACTGTATCACTACAGGTAATGTCAATAATAATGTCAGTAATAGGGATAGAGTTTATAGAGAAGATATACTACTGTATCATTACAGCTAATAATATTGATGTCAATAATATTGATATCAGCAATGGAACTGCGTGGCGTCTTGTTCCTTCTTAGACTGCGCGCCCAACGTGATAGAGTTCATAGAGAGGATATACGCCATTCTAGAACCCGGCGGATTGGATCAACCTCGGACCACTACTGTATCATTAAAGGTAATATCAATAATAATGTCAGTAATAGTGTTAAAGTTTATAGAGAGGATATACGCCATTTTAGAGCCCGGTAGTTTCAACCTCGGGCCACTACTGTATCACTACAGCTAATAAAGTCAGTAATACTGATGTCAATAATATTTATGTAAGTAATGATATAGCAATGGAACTGCGAGGCATATACTTGCCCATAGACTTGCAAACAACTTCCCATTTTAGTATTAAGTTTTGTTTATTTTAAGTAAGTTTTGTATTACTTATCTTTATTTGGAATTTTTCAGATAAATATTATTGTATTTTAATTTAATAACATTTGTTGCAGTGACATGCCATCGGAGAGCAGTATCGAGCCGCCATATGACATTCTACTCGAGATTATTAGAGACATCGGCTTCGATATTTTGGTAAGTAAATTATTGCTGAGTATAAGATTATACCTTATATGTGACGTTCCACGGCAAAAGGTACCTTATGGCGGCTGGCGCTTACGTTGCATAGCGCCGCAATAATATTGGAGCGGCGTTAATAATAGCGTAAGCGCCAACCGCCATAAGGTACCTTTACCCGTGGGACGTCACATATTATATCTTATACCTACGAGCAATTCTTGTATATTTATATATTTCTTGGATCTCGGAAACGGCTCTAACGATTTCGATGAAATTTACTACGATCCAGTTATAATAACTTTTTAGGGTTTCGTAGTCACCTAGAAACCCTTATAGTCGCCATGTCTGTCTGTCTGTCCGAGGCTTTGCTATGTGATCGTTAGTGCTAGAAAGCTGCGATTTGGCATGGATACATAAATCATGCATTGCAACATTAGTAATATGACGTAAGACATGTCAAATTATAAGGTAAACAGCTCACCCTATCCGATCTCTGAACATTACGGTAAAATAAAATAGTTATTTGTTTTACAAGGGGGCAAAGTTGTTGTTTAATCGCTCGTGCTAATATTGATACCCGAGCAAGCGAAAGATTCCAAAATTGAACCACGAGCGTAGCGAGTGGTTCGAAAAATGGAATCTAGACCGTTGCGAGGGTTTCAAAGCACGAGGTTTAAAAAAAAATTGCCCCCGAGTGAAAATTTTTCACCACACCAATCCGAAGCAAATATTAAATGTAAAATATCAAATAAAATCAAACCAAATCAAATCCAAATGAATGTTATTCAATATTTATCATCCAAAATAATCATTTAAGGTGGTTCGCTTTTCATACAAAATTCAATCAAAGCTCATTAAGTAACTACACATTATTAGTACACAAATATTTCCGCATTTATCTTCTTTCGAATATTCGTTTGCGCGAAATTAACAGGAAAACAATGTTTCATACAGAAATCATGCAAAAATCATAGTTAACTTTTCATCAATTTTACGTATGTGTGTGTCACAAATGTCGTGTACAGATACATTTGCGACGTTGCCATACCATTTCCGACGTTGCCGGGCCGACCACGGCTCGAATTTGGAGTGCCGTCATGTTTAGTGCAATTTTGTTGACACTGATATTTGACAGGTAGTTAATTGACCTAAGCGAGAAGTTCGTCAGCTTAGCTAAGAACTATCATGGCGTGTTATGCAAACAGTCACTTTTTTGCTTGCAAACGGAAGATTCCCGGTTCGATCCCCAGTCATTGTATGCTGGAACATAACTTTTTGTATTTTTGTTACACCTAAATTTCGTATTGTTTTTTTATTTTTATTTAATTTTTCTTATTATCATAAATCGATTATTAAGTATGGGCTACACGTATTCTTTTATTTTTACAAAGATAATTAGAAATTATACTCTTCCTAATCTCTCTGATTTTTACAATCAGGACATCCTCACTGCAATAAAAACCGGGCAAGTGCGAGTCGGACTCGCGCAAGAAGGGTTCCGTGCCATAATGCAAAAAAAAAAAACCAAAAAAAAGCAAAAAAAAACGGTCACCCATCCAAGTACTGACCACTCCCTACGTTGCTTAACTTTGGTCAAAAATGACGTTTGTTGTATGGGAGCCTCATTCAAATCTTTATTTTATTCTGTTTTTAGTATTTGTTGTTATAGCGGCAACAGAAATACATCATCTGTGAAAATTTCAACTGTCTAGCTATTACGGTTCGTGAGATACAGCCTGGTGACAGACGGACGGACGGATGGACGGACGGACAGCGAAGTCTTAGTAATAGGGTCCCGTTACCCTTTGGGTACGGAACCCTAAAAAGAAGTGTATAAAATTTCATGTGGTTAAAAATAATGGATTTTGTCTATGAATGAAAAACACAATTATTACTATAGTTTGTTTTTTTAGCATTAGAAATAAGGTAAACAATTTTGACGTGTCTTTTAATTGAAAAACACATTTTAAAAATAAGTTACGGCAAATATGTAACAATTATAAATCTAATACGATCATTTATATTCTTCTGCTTTCATAAGTAATCGTTTTTGATTTTTAAAAAACCTGATAACACTGAGTATGTGGGGGAAGCGCTGCTGGCCTAGCGGAAAGCAATTCGGAGGTCGCGGGTTCTAACCCCGGCTCGTACCAATGATTTTTCGAACTTTTGTACGAAATAGCATTTGATACCTATTTATACACCGATACCTATTTTTCGGTGAAAGAAAACAATGTGAGGAAACCGGACTAATCCAAATAAGTTTACTCTCTGGGTTGGAAGGTCAGGGCAGTCGCTTTCGTAAAAACTAGTGCGCATGCCAATTCTGGGATTAGTTGCCAAGCGGAGATTGAATATCTGGGAGACCGACCAAAGCTTACAAAACATAAAAACTCAAAAATGCGCGTTTTCTCATAGACCTAGCTAAGAGATCAAACCCCTTATAGCAAATTTCATCGAAATCGTTAGAGCCGTTTCTGATACCATCCAAATATATAAATAAATAATTATATATCTAATAATTGCTCGTTTAAAGGTAAAATAACACAAAGGAGAAACAAAAAGAAATTACCTACTCGCACCAGTCTTGAACCCCAATCCTCTTGCACGTATTTCCACGAACATACCGTTACGCTATTGCAACATACTTACGTTGTGTGAAATTGTCTACTACAAGGATCACGGAAACACTGTTTGCATGTGTGAGTAATAGTAGGAAAAAGCGTGACAGCAACACTCCGTCGAATTAAAAAGGTGGTTTTTGCACAATGAAGTATTCAATGTTTATTTTAATAGTTCAATATTTACTTAAAGAGTGCGCGAAACATACTTTTAAGTATACAAATACCAAGACCATTTCACAAAAAAATTAAATCTGAAATTTTGCAAAAGTGGTGCCATCTAGCGAGAGTTAAGTTTTGAGTAACCTAGGCGAACCACCTTAAAAGTCAATTCTATCGGCAAACATAAGAAAACCACTCAAAATTTGCAATTGAATTACTGATAGCAAAGTGCAACTTTGCTATCCGTTTTTGAAGTGCAAAGTAAGCCTTTCCGAGCTGGTGTGGTGAAAAGTATATTTTTTTTAAGGTACATACCTCCCATACAAAAAGTTTTTTTGTTTTGATTTTTTTTTTATTTGTCCCAATAGTGTGGGGTATCGTTGGATAGGTCTTTCAAAACGAATAAGGGTCATCTAAAACCATTTTTTGATATAGTTATTTTTATTTACAGAAAGAGCAAACGGGCGTGAAGACGAAATACGCCCAAAACCCCAACTCGATGATGCAACACGAATACGACTCTGTCTTCTTCGTGTGCAGGAAGCCTTATTGTATGTAAACACACACACACACACACACATACGCAAAACTACATGGGAATACGGGAAATGGGGTTGGCAACTGTCAAAGATTTGCATAGATGGCGCCATCATACCTTGCCCCTTTTTCTATGAGATTTGGTTTAAAGAGCTGGCATCCAGGGTATTAAAAAAACAAAAAATTGACACAATTCTAGGGATTGACAGGGCAAGCTATGATGGCGCCATCTGCTAAATACTTCCACCGGCCAACCCAACCCCATTGCAGAAAAAAGAGTAAGGTTAATACGGGTTATGTGTGACTGGAATGAACTGTCGCCTGCCGTATAGTGCGACCATAAACTAGACCGAGTTGAGAGCAATTATTTCATGCAACCGATGATGCCAAAAATGCGGGGGTGCGCGGGACGAGGTGAGCGCAGTCCTGTGCCGTGATTGGTCCGTTCAAAGACACGGACGTCACATAAAGACACTTTCGACTCCAACATGGAGTAAAATTACCGTATGCGTGGCAGAGGGGGTAGCGTGACTATGCTAAGTCTGGAGGATGTTTTGTCTGTGAGTGCGACTTAACCCCGTAAGACCCACCTTAAAGTTTCCCAATTTTTAATTTGAACCTTGTTATATAGTACATTAGGGTGACTATAGTCTGTTTTAGAAAACAATGAAACAAAAGAAATGCTACTTTATTTCGTCTTCAAAAGGTTCCAATTAGATTGAAACAGAGTGTATAGTGTGTAGCTTTCAAATAGAGCTCGACGGTTAATCCTATTGTCTATTGTTAAGTAAAACCGCACGTTCTACTTACCTGCAAAAAAGGGTCTTCATTATTCTATTTGACACCTCAGCGCGGGCTAGTCCAACGCTCAAAAAACTAGTGTAGGTGCGCTCTCCGATAACGCGCCTTTGTGACGCATCTCGATGACACATTTTAGACTGGTTCTGTAGCGTTCGACTCGCCGGCACTCGGTAACCGAAGTACATATTTTTTATGCAGGTGGTTGTGGCACGTGGCACGAGCGGTTTTACTTAAAAATAGAAAATAGGATAAGCCGTCGAGCTCTATTTGAAAGCTACACACTATACATTGTAATGCACATTGGGTCTTACGAGGTTATACTTGCGTTTAATGGCACTTAACCGTATGTAACCCTTACCCGAATGGAACCCTTACCCGTATGGATCCCTTATCCGTATGGAACCCTTAACCGTATGTAACCCATATCCGTATGAAACCCTTACCCGTATGGAACCCTTACCCGTATGGATCCCTTATCCGTATGGAACCCTTACCCGTATTGGGCTTACCGTTTACTTTTAAAAAATCGAAATGCTTACAAGTTTTAGGTTATTTCTACTCAGAATCGCAAGGATTATTCATTAAAAAAGGAATTTAGTCCACAATTTTCCATACAAAATTTAGGAGTCCCTTTTAGTATGTTACATGTATGTGAATATGCATCACAAAACTGTCAAAAATATTGACACAGTATTTTTTTTAAAATTAAATAGCACTCGTGATTCTAAGTAAAAATATAATCATATAATATGCAAAAAATTAAGGAGTAATTTTGTATTGGGGGAAAGCAAGAGTAACGTATCTGTATTTAAATAAAAGTAAACAAAATCTACCCTCAAATGGCTCCTTAAGCCAGTTGAGGGTAGATGAAAACATTACATGATCAAATAATGTAGGTTAAAGTCAGGTCGTTCAGTGACAGATCCCGGCGGTTTTGTATTTGGTTGGTTAACCAATAAATGTTATAACTACCCGAAAATTTACAAATTGTTTGTTTACTTTTATTTAAATACCTAAAGATACAGAGTATAAGCGAGACAGCTATATGTATTATATTTCTGCGCTATTAAGCGATATTTCTGTGTTATAAATGTTATAAGTTTTATAAATTATAATACAACGGGCCTATGATGGTCGCGCCTTTTAACATCTGTGGTCTTGGCCGTCGTTAAGGGGCCCACTGATTAACAGTCCGCCGGACGGTATCGGCCTGTCAGTTATAACATATTTTTGACAGTTCCGAACAACTGACAGGCCGACACCGTCCGGCGGACTGTTAATCAATGGGCCCCTTTAGAGTGACACATGACACGACAGACGGTAACAGCGCAACCATCATATCCCTATAAAAGTTAATGGTTTTGACGGTGTCCAAATGATACTTGTTTTTTTTTCTAAATTGTTATATTAGTTTAATTAGTGAAAATGCCAATTCTTTAGTTAAAATAAGTTCAAGTACAGTTCAAGAGATATTATAAACTCCTTCGTTAGTTATGGTGGTAAACAAGTATACGGGCTGCTGCAAATGATATATGTATAGCAATTGTTTCGTTAACTTGTTTGACAATTGTGTCGTTTTTAAGCTAAAGGTATCACATTGTCGCCTGCCATAAGGACGCTCTGAAAGGCTATTCGTATAAAGATACAAGCAAATTTCGTCCTCATGGTAATGATGATGTGGTACCTTTTGCTTGAAAACGTCACAATTTTTGAACCATAACGGAATTTGTTAAAAAGTAGTCACAAAATATTGAAATATATTCATAGATATAAATTACTTTAGTGTACAGTCAGCAGCAGAAGTTGCTAAGCGGGCGAGGTGTTCAAAATTTCCTTGACACGCTCTTATTCTCTTAACAATAAGGTCGCGTCAAGATCATTTTGAACACCTAGCCCGCTTAGCAACTTCTGTTGCTGACTGTACATATATTTTATATGTATACCCTCTACCCCCGATAAGGAATTTTTAACCTTTTAACCCCCCGAAGGAGTATATAACACCTCGTATTATGTATTATATTGGTTATTTAGTCATTTATTTTAATGCATGTTTTTATTTAAGTTTTTTTTTTGACATTGGGGCGAAAATAGGTACAACTGTACTACAGTCCATAGAGTAATATGTGACGTTCCACGGTAAAAGGTACCTTATGGCGGCTGGCGCTTACGTCACATAGCGCCGCTATAATATTGGAGCGGCGTTAATAATAGCGTGACCGCCAACCGCCATAAGGTACCTTTACCCGTGGGACGTCACATATAAGTAAAGAAAGAGTGTTAACTCCATACATCAGTTTTCAGCGGATAAAACTGAATATATACATATAAATAAATAAATAAATAAGAATTGGTCGTTTAAAGGTATTAGATTAGATAGATATTGGACACACAGACACTGAATAAGGTCGCACCAAACAAAGTCTGCAGCGGGTTTGATAGCCCACGCAGTGTAAGTGTTATGTATACGTCATAATTTCATAGAAGTTTGACGTTTAAAATGACACTTGCACTGCGTGGGCTATCAAAATCGCTGCAGACTTTTTACGGTCTGACTATAGTTGATGAACTCCGCTACTTGACGCCAGATGTGTCATTTTGTATGGGATTTTGAGTTTCCAAAACGTGCCGCTTGGCGCTGTCCCATACAAAAAATGACTTTTTTTTACATAACGCAAACTCGAACTCTTGTCACGCTAACGAATGAAATTTACACTACCGGTTCCGATTCACCATTTTTTGATTCAGTGCTTTGGGGTAAATCTGGAAACGAAATAATTCTTTTTTTTTATAAAGGCAGTTGTTACCAGTTTTCGCTTCGCAAAAATCGTATTAATATCAAGACTTGTAGGTAGGTTATAAATAAATATCCAAAGTCAGGGCACAAACCTAGGCTACTCCAATGACAATAAAACATTTGTCATGACAATATGACATATGTCACCTAAATAACTCAGTCCAGATGAACCTACATTTAAACTGTATATAGTCCAAGACGAATTCGTGCTTCGAATTCGACAGCTAACGTAGGTGGCGCTGCTTATACATATTTAATTCGTGCCTCAAAATGTCTTAGACGTGATATCCAGTTTGAATGAAAATCTTTTGCGTCGTTCTGCGACCGAACTGTCACCTTGACGCCTGACGGTGACACGAGTCGCTTAGCTTCAAACTCGGGTAAATCCATCTGTCAGATTATGCGACTTTGGTATTAAGAATAGGTAAATAGGGTAGATATTTCCTGAGAGGGTCGAATGGATTTACCCGAGTTCGAAGTTAAGCGACACACGTCATCTCGATTTGAGATTTGTCTCCTGACGCTGACATATGTCATCTGAATTGCCATTTGTCTCCCGACGGTGACATATGTCATCTGAATTGCCATTTGTCTCCCGACGCTGACACATGTCATCTGAATTGCCATTTGTCTCCCGACGGTGACATATGTCATCTGAATTGCCATTTGTCTCCCGACGCTGACAAATGTCATCTGAATTGCCATTTGTCTCCCGACGGTGACATATGTCATCTGAATTGCCATTTGTTTCCCGACGCTGACATATGTCATCTGAATTGCCATTTGTTTCCCGACGGTGACATATGTCATCTGGATTGCCATTTGTCTCCCGACGCTGACATATGTCATCTGAATTGCCATTTGTCTCCCGACGCTGACATATGTCATCTGAATTGCCATTTGTCTCCCGACGCTGACATATGTCATCTGAATTACCATTTGTCTCCCGGCGGTGACATATGTCATCTGAATTGCCATTTGTCTCCCGACGGTGACATTTTGTCGTAAAATATTGTCTATGCCTGTAACGATGTATTTTAGCGACTGTACATATTGAAGATAGTCTATTTCTATAAAAGTGATATATTTTAGTTATAAATTGTCAGTTGACTGACAAAACTTACTAGTAAAAATAATATGTGACATTCCTCGGGTGGAGGTGCCTTATAGCGGTCGGCGCTTACGTCACGTGGCGCATAGTATTGGAGCGGCGTTAATAATAGCGCAAGCGCCATCCCATAAGGTACCTTTACCCGTGGAACGTGACATATACACGTGTAAAATATCGTGCAAAATTTTACAGCTGAAGTAAGTGGCGCTGTAAATTATGCGTCAACTAGTGTATCAAGCGCAAACTTGACAAATTTATTAGAGTTAGACCATGAAAGTCTGCAGCGATTTTGATAGCCCACGCTGTGCAAGTGTTCTCTATACGTCATAATTTCATAGAAGTTTGACGTTTAAAATAACATTTGCACCGCGTGGGCTATCATAATCGCTGCAGACTTATCTTGGATTAACTCTATCACAAGACGTAAGGCGCCGTACACCGCCATCTAGTTTATTAGTGTTATAGTAACATTCCATTTCTAACCGCAGCTGCATTACTGTCAATTTTACTATGGAAATTGACAATGACAGCGACGCGTTCAGTACCGGTAGTGCAGCTGCGGTTAGAAATGGAATGTTACCATTAGAGTGTGGTAACTTTATACACATTTGCACAACACAAGCCTTCTTGAGCTTACTGTGGGACTTAGTCAATCTGTGTAAGAATATCCTATAATATTTATTTATTTTATTTTTATTTATTTGCAGCGCCATCTGGTGTTAAAACTTTATACACACTTGCTAGTAAGTTTTGTTACTGACGTCCGCATGAAAATTATCTAATTGTAACTAATTTTTAAGATTCTTGTATCCATTTAAATTTATTTTTAAGTATTAGTTTTTTTGTTCTTATTGCCTTGTACGGTTTACGTTTTCAGCGGGGTTATATTTCTGAAGATTTAAATATTTGTCGATGTTTATCTAGATCTAGTTAGACCAAGATAAGTCGGCAGCGATCTTGATAGCACACGCAGTGCAAGTGTTATTTATACGTCGTAATTTCATAGAAGCTTTACGTTTAAAATAACACTTGCACTGCGTGTGCTATCAAAATCGTTGCAGACTTATCTTGGTCTTACACTAAATTCTGTAACCCCTGAAATCACTCGCGATTTCATATACATGTCGGCTAAAAAATAAGTGCATTCCCGTTGCCAGGGAGCTTTTACGATTATACTGAGCAACTTTTACTATGGGACCAACTCCGAAATCGCAAAAAAAAATTTGGCTGTTTCATACATTTTGGCTGGTCCATTTTCTATGGGGGAGTAAATTTTTTTTCCTCGGTTTCGAGGTTGGTCCCATAGTAAAAGTTGCTCAGTATAATCCCAAAACCTCCCTGGCAACGGGAATGCAGTCATTTCTTAGCCACCCTGTGTAAGTCCCACTGCTGAGCACAGTTATCACAAAAGAGCGAGATCTACGTCCCAATTCGAACATTGCTTATAAGATGTCATAGCGATACGATACCTGTCGGTGTCAAAAGTGACGTTTTTGGTTGAAGAAATGTAACTTTTGACACTGACAGGCATCGTATAGCTGTGACAATGCTTATAAGAATAAACATTGTTAAAATTGGGCGGTGAGGGTCCCACGCTGACCCAAAGCGGGTTGGAGATTTCACATACACCTTTTCTAATTTTTTTTATTCCTGACAATATTACTATTTTTAAGTTATATGACTATAGGTTGTTCTTAAATTTTTCAAAAACTTGCGTTATTAACGAATGCGTAGAAAAATGCTATGACGTGTATAGTAGTGCATAATATTGTATCCGAAAAGACAGCTCAAGCAGGTGGCGCTGTCTGGTTGGCAAGCTATGCGATGAACAGGACGTTGATCAATCTAGTTACCACAAAACTTATACCGTGCAGTCAGCAGAAAAAGTTGCTACGCGGGCGAGGTGTTCAAAATTACCTTGACACGCTCGTTAACAATAAAGTCGCGTCAAGATAATATTGAACACCTGGCCCGCTTAGCAACTTCTGCTGCTGACCGTATATTAGCGCCATCTATTTCAGCCGTAGACTTCGTGAATATTTTATACTACGCGTTTTGATAGTCTCTTGACTATGACAAGTAGTAAAATGTGACGTCCCACGGGAAAAGGTACCTTATGGCGGTTGGCGCTTACGCTATTATTAACGCCGCTCCAATATTATTGCGGCGCTATGCAACGTAAGCGCCAGCCGCCATAAGATACCTTTTGCCGTAGAACGTCACAAATAAATGACGTACATTAATACGTCACTGTGATTAAGTCACAAATGGTAGAAAATAAATATTTTAGTTAATTTCGAAACTATATTTTTGATGTATTGCGTCACATTTCACTATAGTTGGCTATTGCGTTCGGCTAAGGGCCCCCCCCACATCTGGCGTCTTTCGAGCGTCGGCGTCTACAATTCTATGGCTGACGTCGACGCAACTGCGCAGCGACGTCATTTTCCATAGCGCTGGACCGACGCCGACGCTCGAAAGACGCCAGATGTGGGGGGGCCCTAAGGTAGAAACACTTACTAGTGCTCGACGCTGCACTAGTATTCGACATGGGCACTTTATGTCAAAGTGACAAGGATTAAAATTGAATACAGAAAAATCTTCGCCGTTCAAATTTAACCTAAAGTGCCCATGTCGAATACTAGTGCAGCGTCGAGCACTAGTACTTCTACCTTACTGCCTTTATTCAAAGAAAATTGTGCTGTGAAAATATTTTTTTCACTAGATGTCGCTGTACAGATGTAGTGAATAATTTCCATCGTATTTTCACGGAAACGTAATATGATCGTCACTTGCTATTTCAGTCAGTCTCGGTAAAAAAATACTGAAGTTAACCTTTTGGACGCCAATGACCGATATATCCGTCACAGAACACAGACCTACGTGCATATGCATAAAGTTCAATTTCAGTTTTGACACTTTGGTGACGTGGCGTACGCGTGACAGCTTTTGTGTTTGACACGGCGTCGAAAAGGTTAACTGAAGTAGCATGACAAATACGAACGTTTCCGAGAAAATACGATGGAAAACAATTATGCACTAAATCTGTACTCTATTATAAATTACAAATATTATATCTTTGTTTTTAAATATTGATAATCCATTGGGTGTATAATGGTAACATTCCATTTGTAACCGCAGCTGCATTACTGTAAATTTTACTATGGAAATTGACAGTGACAGCGACGCGTTCAGTACCGGTAGTGCAGCTGCGGTTAGAAATGGAATGTGACCATAATAATTATGGGTAAAGTCTAAGATATTTTGTGCTCTGTAGCTGATGCCTTAGCCTTGCCTTGCCTCTCTGTCGCACTTGTAAAGTCGTACGTAAGTGTGACAGGGTGGCAACACGTCGAACGTGGTTCGCGGTACGCCCTCTGGTTGTCGAAAGTTGACGTTTGGCAATCCGTTGACTACAAAACATATAGAGCATGATATTTTTTTGACTTTGCATCTCTTGTATAGTTCGTTTTTTTTTTAGCATTAGAGAGAACTTGAAAGAAGGTAAGCGATCTTGACATGTCTTTTAATTGAAAAACGCTTTTTAAAATCAGTAACTATTACTTATGAAAGCAGAAGAACATAAATGATCGTATTAGATTCATAATTGTTACATATTTGCCATAACTTATTTTTAAAATGTGTTTTTCATTTAAAAGACACGTCAAGATTGTTTACCTTATTTCTAATGTTAAAAAAACGAAGTATATAATGAATAACTCTTTGGTAATAAGTTTAAATTGTTAGTGATCCAAAAGGCCTGTATCTAAAGTATTATAATACTTAGTTGTTATGTTGATTCATTGTTTTGGATGCATTGAGAGGCAAACTTAACTAAAATATTAGATTTTATTAATGTTTGAAAAATGGCTTCCATTTCTAATTTTCTTTAGCAATATGTGCAATATTTGAATAAACTTCATATCAATGAGATTTATGTAATGTTATAAAAAAAATGGCTTCCATTTCAAATTTTCTTTAGCAAAATGTGCAATATTTGAATAAACTTCATATCGATGAGAATAAAGTCTATAGAGACGGTTTGTCAAAGTAAATTATGTAGCCACTGTAAATTTACTGCCATCTTTCGACAGAACATAAAACTGTTAGAACGCCATTTGACTTTGATCTTTATTCTTTCACTGATATGTGTTAACTTATTAAATATCTAGACACGCGGCAGCGTGTCAAGCCAAGTTCAAGCAAAGGAACTGGCTAGCCAGCGCCGAGTGTAATATTACACGAACCACTTGGTGCCACTTTTGACCCTTCTATAACTCAAAACATCTTTGACGTAAACACATAAAACTACGTGTGTTTAATTATATCCATAAGGATATCTAGAAGCCCAAATTTCATGAAGCTAGCTCAAACGGTTATAAAGGTATGAAGGTCAAAAAGTCGTAAATTTTAAGACTGACTTATGACTTATAGTACCTAAACCTAACCTACTTCCAGATGACCTAGAAGGATGAAATTTGGAATCCAGCTTGGTTATTGTGTGCAACCGTAGGAAAAAATCTAAAAATAAAATAAAGTTAAAATATAGGGGGGGTCCCCATACAAAAAAACCACTTTTTATTGGGACTGACATATAAGTACCTAAACCTAACCTACTTCCAGATGACCTAGAAGGATGAAATTTGGAATCCAGCTCGGTTATTGTGTGTAACCGTAGGAAAAAATCTAAAAATAAAATAAAGTTTAAAAATAGGGGGGGTCCCCATACAAAAAAAACATTTTTTATTGGGACTGACATATAAGTACCTAAACCTAACCTACTTCCAGATGACCTAGAAGGATGAAATTTGGAATCCAGCTCGGTTATTGTGTGTAAGCGTAGGAAAAAATCTAAAAATAAAAAAAAGTTAAAAAATAGGGGGGGTCCCCATACAAAAAAATATTTTTTTATCGTAGCGTTGGAACCGTTACAAGCAGATATTTGAAACTACCCCAATATATGTATTATTATATTTGCTATATTAAAATAAAGTTTAGTCAAAAAATAAGTGGTGTCCCCATACAAAAAACTTGTAATACGCTCTAAACAACCGGCCAACGGTGTGTCGTCGGCGGCGCGCGGCACCACATAATTATACAAAGAACAGAAGTAAAAACCATACAGCGGAAACACAAGAAAAAACATTAAATCTCAATACCTGCCTAGTTTTCTTTACAAAAAGTATTGATATCCCACCAAAAACATAAATGTAAAAAAGGAGAGCCAAGTTCAATACAAAAATTATGCTTGGCTGTGGGGCTCGCCGCAAAAAGAATGGAGATCTAAATGAGTGCCACTGCCAAGTTCTATGCAAAATCCAAATATGTATTTATAGGAACAAAATAACATTATAAACAAGTATTAAACTCTATTTCTTTGCTTTATTGGATACCTATAACAATTGCTGTTATTTAAAAAAATGTGAGATCTTAAAGTAGGTTAGATTTGGCTTGGCCAGGTTTTATCAGAATTACAATATATATAAAATGATTGATATAATGAAAACTGGCCAAGTCAAATCTAACCTGCTTTAAGATCTCACATTTTTTTAAATAACAGAAATTGTTATAGGTATCCAATAAAGCAAAGAAATAGAGTTTAATACTTGTTTATAATGTTATTTTGTTCCTATAAATACATATTTGGATTTTGCATAGAACTTGGCAGTGGCACTCATTTAGATCTCCATTCTTTTTGCGGCGAGCCCCACAGCCAAGCATAATTTTTGTATTGAACTTGGCTCTCCTTTTTTACATTTATGTTTTTGGTGGGATTAATATTCACGCTATCTACTCGACTATAGGCCAAAGGTATGGTTCCATGTTTTCGAGCGATGGCGCCACAACATTCAGCCTATGCTCGAGTAGATGGCATGAATATTAATATTTAAAAAGTTAACACATATCAGTTAAAGAATAAGGATCAAAGTCAAATGGCGTTCAAACAGTGTTAATCTTCTGTCGAAAGATGGCAGTAAATGAACTGTAGCTACATAATTTACTATGACAGTAACTCTCTACTGCAAATCCTCTTTGCTTCATATGTACGATGTATGATTATTAGCTATCTGTCGTCTGTAATCCGTCTATACCTCGTTTTTTTTAGCATTAGAAAAAAGGTAAACAATCTTGATGTGTCTTTTAATTGAAAAACACATTTTAAAACTAAGTTACGGCAAATATGTAACAATTATGAATCTAATACGATCATTTATATTCTTCTGCTTTCATAAGTAATAGTTTTTAGTTTTTAAAAAGCGTTTTTCAATTAAAATACATGCCAAGATCGCTTACCTTCTTGCAAGTTCTTTCTAATGCTAAAAAAAACGAACTATAAAGCCGTCCAACCAAACGCCGTTTTTCTATTTAGGTGCATTGGCTGCTAAACTTATCCCAACGCACCTTATACTTCACAATCGGCGATTCAAAATATTGTATTAATTAAGTTTGCCCCTCTTGTTAGATAATATCTCAAACTAAAGACTTGCTAGTTGTTATAAGTACACTGTAAAGAGATTAAATATATCAGTTTATTGGATAATCTTCTGTTTTTTATTTTATACTTTAAGCAGAGTATGCACCTATTAAAGCAGCAAATAGGGCTGCTTGGAGGAGATTTGGAGAGGCGTATGCCCAACAGTGGGCGCATACTCGCTGAGGAAGAAGAAGAAGAAGAGATGCACCTATTAACCCTTTTCCAGGCATAGTACAGTCGCCATCAGATACATCGGAGCGGCCAAGGTGTTCAAAAATATCTGAACGCGCCTCTATTGTCAAGGCGTTAGAGTGCGTGATCAGATATTGTGAACACCTTGGACGCTCCGATATATCTGATGGCGACTGTACGATTTATCGACCAGATACGCGGCACTAGAATTTCAACTTTAGCATTCCGATTTAAGATTCAAATTATATCAATCAATCAATCAATATATATTTATTTCAGACCAAAATTACAGTCCATATTTGTTAGTTATGTACAGTACTATTTACTTATATCTTTGTTAGTTTATCCTAGTCCTATCCTAATAAAAACTTACAAATTACTATTTACAGTCCTGGTACTTAGGAGCGTGCAGCGACACCCAATGTCTATAAAAAGGGTTATCTAGCCTCTCTCCTATTGCCGCTAAGAAGCTATTGGCGCTGCCTCGCACGCGACACATTTGAGAGGCTACTCGTTTGCGCATTATTGCATAAAAATCATCCATGCGTGCCTCAGCAAACATGCCGGATGCGCTACAAAAACGCGGCAACCCCAATAGCATTCTATACCCGTTATTGAATTGGACCCGCAAGGCACTGTAAGCTTTCTTGGTATAGTTAATCCATAGGCTGCTCGTATAGAACGACTGGCAATAAGCTCTAAAAAGTGTCTGTTTAACCTCAGCCGTACAACGAGCGAACCTACGGATTAACATGTTTGTTCTAACTGCCAGTGCCCTGCGTTCCCTCTCAATATCGGCATCATCGTTTAGGTCTTCTGTCACTACATGCCCCAAGTACCTACTTAAAACTCGAGACCCTATTCAGAGGGGTGCCACAAAGAGTCACCGGTGGTGTAACTGACGGGCTCCTGCGGTTAGCTCTGAACACGAGGAGTTCACTTTTTTTAACATTATAGCAGAGCCCGTGGGCTTCGGCATATGACTCTATGATGATATATTGCACTATTGGGAAATTTGAGTTGTTTTCAAATGAATCATCAAAGCTGGATTAATTGGGATATATTTAGATTTTTCGGGAAAACCTTGTAGATTGGTGCGGCCTGGAAAAGGGTTATTAAATAACCTACATTTGTATAGTTTGCTACTAAAAATAATTAGTGTCTGTGCGGAAAGAGACTAGTGTATTGGTTACTCTTCTCTTTTCGCAGACTCTAATAGCATTATTAGGTAGGTCCACACAGAACGAGCCGCCTCGCGAAGAAGCTCATTCGGTGCAGACGTGCCTCGAGCGAAGCAATGCCTCGGGCGAGAGTGGCGAGACACGCCTACACGGACTGAGCTGCTTTGCGCGGCAAATTCCTCGCGAGGCGACCATTTACAAAAATCTCCACCTTTAGCCTTCTTATAGAGTGCCCCTAGTGTAAATTTAATTCGATAGCGTACGTGACGTGACGTACTCCTTTGCGTGTCATTTTATATGCGATTTTGACTTTCCAAAACGTCCCGCTTGGCGCGCTATTCAAAACCCCGTACAAAAATAGACAACGCAAACGCGAACGCTCGTCACGCTATCGAATGGTTACACTTGATACCCCTAATCTAGGGGTTCAGTAAAAAAAAAACAATCAATCCGTCAGTTTTATTCAAATAGTGTATATCTCGCAATCTTCCCCGTGTCTTCTCCCGCATGGTTCATCTTGGCATAAGTCAGGAACTGCCTCCTCAGCCTGAGGAGTTTCTGAGGAGTCACGAGGGGCAAGGAGTCCAGGGTACAGCCAGGGTAGGAGGGGAAGCGAGCGGTGTCCTGGTTGATATCTTTGATGAAGAATTGTTATGATATGAAAGAAAGGAAGGGGGACCCTAAGAGAAGTAAAATAAAAATCAATCTGTCAAAGTTTTATTCAAATACTGTATATAGTATCTCGCAATCTTCCCTGTGTCTTCTCCCGCGTGGTTCATTTTGGCATAGGTCAGGAACTGCCTCCTCAGCCTGAGGAGTTTCTGAGGAGTCACGAGGGGCAAGGAGTCGAGGGTGCAGCCGGGGTAGGAGGGGAAGCGAGCGGTGTCCCGGTTGATATCTTTGATGAAGAATTGTTATGATATGAAAGAAAGGAAGGGGGATCCTAAGAGAAGTAAAATAAAAATCAATCCGTCAAAGTTTTATTCAAATACTGTATATAGTATCTCGCAATCTTCCCCGTGTCTTCTCCCGCGTGGTTCATCTTGGCATAAGTCAGGAACTGCCTCCTCAGCCTGAGGAGTTTCTGAGGAGTCACGAGGGGCAAGGAGTCGAGGCTACAGCCAGGGTAGGAGGGGAAGCGGGCAGAGTCCTGGTTCAGTTGTTTGGCTTCGAGGATTTGTTTTGATATGTCTTGGGTTATTTTGTCGAGTTCGTAGAGGAAGTTTGTTGAAGATAGTGGTGGCTGGAAATAAAAAACTTTTGTCAAAAATATAATCAGTACCAATAAATAAATCTGTCTATCTATACATAAGGAAAATTGACAATTACTGGTCACCGGCTAATAACTCGCCACCCTAAACTAAAAATGAATTCTATTCACCTATAAACAGAATTCATTTTAGTATAAGGTTTCAATTACTAGCCACCCTTCAATAACTAATCACCTTATACTAAAATGAATTATGTTTATAGGTAAATATAATTAATTTTTAGTTTAGGGTGTCCTGTTACAAAACAGTGGCCAGTTTTTGACGAATTACCCTATATTATTATGTGCCTATGTAAAATTTATAATTTAATGATTGAGTGACGTAAATAACTGTATTTTCTTTCTTTATTTCTATTATAAAAATGGAAGCTTTTATAGTGTCCTTTTCCTTTCACAGTTATCTAAGGCGCATTTAGGTGAATGGGTTGCCATAATTATGGGTTAGCGGTTGTTGGAGTTAAAAACTTACATTCTGAGTGCTCTGATTGGGCGGAGGAGGTTTCTTTTCGAACAGGGCCGCGTACACCGCCTCCAAGTCCAGTTGGTCCTGCGGCTGAACGGTGAAGAGAGGGCTGTCCCATCGGTTGTTGGAGTTTGGCTCTTCAAACCTGTAATTATTTAAATGGCTAAAGTAACTAACTAATGCTTACAAACTAATTGAAAAGGTAAGTGGCTCAGCTCATGTCTGTGCCAGAAGGCTTCGGGGCACAGCGGCTCTAAAGACTTGCAACGGACGCTGTTATTCTGCCACCGCCGTATTTGTATCTAGCTAAGGACAGTAAAAACTATTTATAGGGGCTGTCCATAAATTACGTCATCGATGTTTGACGATTTTTGACCCCCCCCCCCCCTAAAGTCATCCAAAAATCATGCTTCAAATGACCCCATTTCCTCCTACTTCATGCTACCGTCATCCGATGTCCAGACCCCCCCCCCCTATTTTGAAATGACGTAATTTATGAATAGCCCCGTATAGGACAAGATAGCAAAACCAAACAATGCAATTAGGTGTCATAATGCTCAACTGTTACTTAGACCAGCATTTCCCAAACTACACAGATAATATACATCAGCTGTGGTTAATACTTATACATCAAATTATGTAAATTATATTTTCTATAGTGTCAGTTGGCAAGAGGTTGCACAGGACCGAGAAAAGTGGTGCTGTCTTTTGTCAGAGGCCAAGACTCATTTTGGGTTGCTAAGCCAGCGGAGTCAGTAAGTAAGTAATATCCAGAGAGGAAAATCTTTGTATGGAGTAGCGGTCACGTGACTTCGACCCTTTTTTCTTAAATGTTACAATGATTCACAAAGGTTTAAATTTGAGCATCACCTGAACTTAGTAAGAGCTTCAAACACCTCCTGGCTGTACGCGTCGGCTGCCTGCACATTCATCCGTTCCACATTAGCCTCCCAAGCCTCCTGGTGGTTCCGTATCGTGAATATGGTGCACTGAGTGGACTTTGATGCTTTCGATGCGCAGTATAGCTCATAACGGTAGCCTGTGGTTTATAAACAGTTTATTTGCTATATATATGGTACAGTCACCAGCAATAATATGTTACACAGCGATGGCCGCATAAATATGTGACACGTTCTTAGTGTGCTACAAATATTTAAGATCGTGTCAGATATTTTTGCGGCCTTCGTAGCGTAACATATTATGCTGGTGACTGTGCAAAAAGGTTGTATTGCAAAAATTATGAGTTTTGGGCACAATTAAGGTCTCAGATATGAAAGCGATCAGCATAAGTACAAAATCAATATATATATTTTTTTCTATTTGGCAGTACAGTCAGCAGCAGAAGTTGCTAAGCGGGCGAGGTGTTCAAAATGACCTTGACACGCTCTTATTCTCTTAATAATAAAGTCGCGTCAAGATCATTTTGAACACCTGGCCCGCTTAGCAATTTCTGCTGCTGACTGTACAGTTTGTAATTTGGCATTGTGAAATGATAAGTAGTAAAACATACAGACGAGTATATATATTATAGTAATTCGTTACTTCTATATTAACACATTCAACACCAAGAACCCGACTGTCGGGTACACTGTTCGTAGCGACTACACGCTACATACGGCGAAACCGTGGCTACGCGCTACGAGCGTAACCCGTAGCACTTAGTGGTAATGAATGTGTTAAGTAGAAGATGTCATGCTAACACATTGCTCAAGGAAATGTAAACAAAAAAAAATCGATCCTAATATTTCGAAATATAGCATTACAAACCTTTGATATAGTTACTGCCGTCCAATATAACAACATTATCCTTCCCAACAAGCCGTAGAACCTCGGATTTAAGGTACCCTCTCACTCTCTTTTCCTTCTGCGAGTCCAAATATGTAGCATTCGGTTCATAACCTAACTTGAGTATTGCATCGGCTTCTGAGACTATTTCAACATGTTTCCCGTGCGTTTTCTCGAAGAACTCTTTTAATTCTTTCGCTCTTGTAGTTTTTCCACTCACTGGGCAGCCGCATATTATAATTAAAGGCATTTTGTTGGTTATTTCTACAATGCTCAATAAAATTGCTCAGCTCAGCCGAGTTAGTTGACATTGACAGCTGTCACTAACATAGATATAATAATATATAGAGATACCTTCCAAGCGAGCTGTCACTGGGACCACTTTTGTTTAGTGTACGATTAACAATGTGGCCCACCTTGCTGTAGCCATGTCGATAAAGTCATATCGATAAACTATCGACATTTCTCGCAATTTTAATTTTACTTCAAAGGTTTAACGATGCCTAAAATAATCAAAAACGCTTTTATTCTTTATTGTGGTTATCAGATCACAATTTTATAGTCACGCCCCAGCATGTAACCAAGGGAAAATTCAGATATTTAATTAAAATACATAAATACCTACTAAAATAGGTGTTCCGCAATAACTGAAACAACTGATATTGCCTGTATCCAGTAATCATTAATAGTTATCGTTGACAAGTAGATGTATTGATGTGTCTGTCTAATTTATTTTTAAATTGGTTCACATTTTGTGCTGAAACCACATCTTCATTTCTTTATTTCTTCTTAATTTATAGTATTTTTTTATTAAAATGTATTGTTACTAATGTTATTATATGTATGTTAAATAAATTATACATTACATTGGTATAAAAAATAAACATATATGTACATGAAATCATACAAATACAGAGCTCTTTATATTATAATATAATTATTATCCATTAGAATTTCAATTATGTTTATGTTTAACGAAGATATTGAAGCTTCAATTAATCGCTATTGCGTTCCGCTGTGTAGCGTTTATCAATATATAACATGATTAAAATCGACTTTTCACGTCCCTAAAAGAGCACACATATACGTTTTTACGCACACATACACCATACACAACCTGGGTCTACCTAAAAAGGGGACACTTGGATTTGAAGTCCATCTTGTCAACAGTACGGCTGTCCTTTTTTGACAAACGGCATTTTTGAAAGAGCAAAGGGAGAGAAATTATACTAGTTGCTGCGCCGTCAAAGAGAACAGAAAACGTTGGGGCCTTGGTCACTAAGGAAAGGAAGCATAGATATATAATATACAAAGATTACGTCTGAGCGAGCTGTCACTGTTACCATTTTTGTTTAGTGTACGATTAACAATGTGGCCCATCTTGCTGTAGCCATGTCGATAAAGTCATACGATAAACTATCGACATTTCTTGCAATTTTAAAAGGTTTAACGATACCTAAAATGAACAAAAACGCTTTTATTCTTTGTTGTGGTTATCAGATCATAATTTTATCGTCACGCCTCAGCAGGGAACCAAGGGAAAGTTCAGATATTTAATTAAAATACACAAATACCTACTAAAATATGTGTTCCGCAATAATTGAATTATTTTATTATATTATAATATATTCATATTCCATTAGCATTTCAATTATGTTTATGTTTAACGAAGATATTGAAGCTTCAATTAATCGCAATTTCGTTCCGCTGTGTAGCGTTTATCGATATATAACATGATAAAAATCGACTTTTCACATCCTTAAAAGAGCACACATATACGTTTTTACTAGAGATGCCCCGAATATTCGGCAACTATTCGGTATTCGGCCTATTCGGCCATTTTGCCGAATATTCGGTATTCGGCCGAATACCGAATATCTGTTGCACCTACCTAAAAAGATAAATTTCACAAAATAATAACCAAATACTAGGTTTTTTTTTCAATTTATTTACACATCACAAAAACATAATATTTTATTTTAATCATGGGTCTGAATTGATTGACGCTAATTATAATTACATTCATTAATTCTGTTTAACATAAAAATATATCTTAGCAAACGTTGTGCTTTGTTGGCGAACAGTTTTCGTAATAATTGTGACTCAAAATGTTCGCATGTCATGCCATGCCTAATATTCGGTCGCCGAATATTCGATATTCGGCCGAGACGGATCCCGAATATTCGGTATTCGGCCAAATCCACTATTCGGGGCATCTCTAGTTTTTACGCACACATACACAACCCGGTTCTACCTACCATGATTTGAAGTCCATCTTGTCAACAGTATGGTTGTCCTTTATTGACAAAAGGCATTTTTAAAAGAGCGAGGAGAGAGAAATGAGAGAACAGATAACGTTGGGGCCTTGATGCGTGGGCTATCAAAATCGCTGCAGATTTTTTACGGTCTGACTATAGGTATGGCATTGATGCACCCAGGCGATTTGTTAACTACGAGTAGAGCCTACCGGGAAACGCGAAAATTGGATTGTGGTAGGAGCGCCCCCTACGCAGTTTCGCGTAATATACCCTATTATTGGAGAAAGCCCCCTCCAGACTATGTGCGTGAATCGCGGCGCGACGTCGCGGAGCGAACATATCGCGAAGTTGACGTATGACTCCACACTCGCACACTTCACGGCGATTTCGCAGTTTGGTTTGCGGCAAGATGGCGGAAAAGCATCAGCTGATCGAGTTTAACTGTTAGTTATCTATGGCATCATACGTGATTTAGCTGTTTTTCCATTTTGATTTCTTGTGAAACCGTAAAATATAGCTGCTTAATGTAATATAATTAATATTTATCTGGCCACAGAAGAGCCATAATAGTGTGTAATGTGGAGTCTAGCAAGTTCGCGCTTCGCGTCTCTTTTGACGCGGGCCGAAATACCGACAAAAAACGGAGAACAAGGCGCGAAGACGTGAACAATCTGCGAAATCGACGCCACACTTGCGTTCGCGGCTTCGCCCGCGATTCACGCGCATAGTCTGGAGGAGGCTTTAGGTTTAGAACGCACTGGGATTAAATTCTTGTGCGTGCGCTCATCAAGCATGCCGTATGTTAAGCCCCCTCCAGACTATGCGCGTGAATCGCGGGCGAAGCCGCGAACGCAAGTGTGGCGTCGATTTCGCAGATTGTTCACGCCTTCGCGCCTTGTTCTCCGTTATTTGTCGGTATTTCGGCCCGCGTCAAAGGAGACGCGAAGCGCGAACTTGCAAGACTCCACATTACACAATATTTTGGCTCCTCTGTGGCAAGATAAATATGAATTATATTATGATTATATTATACTAAGCAGCTATATTTTACGGTTTTACAATAAAACAAAATGGGAAAACAGCTAAATCACGTATGATGCCATAGATAACTAACAGTTAAACTCGATCAGCTGATGCTTTTCCGCCATTTTGCCGCAAACCAAACTGCGAAATCGCCGTGAAGTGTGCGAGTGTGGAGTCATACGTCAACTTCGCGATATGTTCGCTCCGCGACGTCGCGCCGCGATTCACGCACATAGTCTGGAGGGCGCTTTACACTTTTTACGGTTCTGAAACCACAAGAAATTAATCGCAGTGCGCTCTTATGTCTATAAGCCTTAAGGCTCCGTCACACAGGCGCGTTTTACGGGCGGCGCGTGAGTATAAAACGCTCACGCCCCGCCCCGCCCGGAAAACGCGCCTGTGTGACGGAACCTTTAAGCCCTCTCCACACTCGTTCGCGAATAGTGTTCGCGGCTTCGCGCCGCGATTCGCTCACGTGTGTGGAGGGGGCTTTACATAGGCCTAAAGGGGTATCCAGACGGGACTGACGAAATCAGTCGATTTGTTCAGGAAAATAATTGGTCAAGTCAATTTCATCCAGCGTCCACACGTACACAAATTAAATCACCAATTTGCATTGGCATTTTTAGGGTTCCGTACCCAAAGGGTAAAACGGGACCCTATTACTAAGACTTCGCTGTCCGTCCGTCCGTCCGTCCGTCCGTCCGTCCGTCTGTCACCAGGCTGTATCTCACGGACCGTGATAGCTAGACAGTTGAAATTTTCACAGATGATGTATTTCTGTTGCCGCTATAACAACAAATACTAAAAACAGAATAAAATAAAGATTTAAATGGGGCTCCCATACAACAAACGTGATTTTTGACCAAAGTTAAGCAACGTCGGGAAGGGTCAGTACTTGGATGGGTGACCGTTTTTTTTTTTGCATTATGGTACGGAACCCTTCGTGCGCGAGTCCGACTCGCACTTGCCCGGTTTTTTGTGTCCGCACCTGCTGATGTGATCGGGGAATCAAATTGGTATTTGCGTCCGCACGGCCCTGTTCGATCGGAGAATTTCATCAGATTGGCGAAAAATTGTCTCGTCTGGATACAACTTAAGTATATATGTGACATTCCACGGAAAAAGGTACCTTATCGTGGCTGGCGCTTACGTCGCATAGCGCCGCAATAATATTGGAGCGACGTTAATAATATCGTAAGCGCCAACCGTAATAAGGTACCTTTACTCATGGGACGTCACAGAAATTTCACTGTTTTTATAAAATACACTAGCCAACGTTGACGTTATTCTAATTACTTCTCAAATATACCATGTCGTTTTCTAATAAATGACTCGGTGAAAAGGACTAATTAAAAAACGGAAACTCATGTAAACAGTTCTCGGAATATCCCGTGACTCGGGTCATCTTAGTAAGGCCAAAGGATCAAGGTCATACCTACTTGGGTCGAAAACGTACCGACATAATGATGTACATATCTCTATTGCAGCTATAACACAAATACTAAAAAACCGGGCAAGTGCGAGTCGGACTCGCGCACGAAGGGTTCCGTACCATAATGCAAAAAAAAACAAAAAAAAGCAAAAAGAAAACGGTCACCCATCCAAGTACTGACCCCTCCCGACGTTGCTTAACTTTGGTCAAAAATCACGTTTGTTGTATGGGAGCCCCATTTAAATCTTTATTTTATTCTGTTTTTAGTATTTGTTGTTATAGCGGCAACAGAAATACATAATCTGTGAAAATTTCAACTGTCTAGCTATCATGGTTCGTGAGATACAGCCTGGTGACAGACGGACGGACGGACGGACGGACGGACGGACGGACGGACAGCGAAGTCTTAGTAATAGGGTCCCGTTTTACCCTTTGGGTACGGAACCCTAAAAAAGTACGGAACCCTCGGTGGCCGAGTTCTACTTGCACTTTTCCGGTTTTTAACTAAGAGCAAAACTTCTACTGTACATATACTTCGTTTTTTTAGCATTAGAAATTAGGTAAACAATCTTGATGTGTCTTTTAATTAAAAAACACGTTTTAAAAATAAGTTACGGCAAATATGTAACAATTATGAATCTAATACGATCATTTATATTCTTCTGCTTTTATAAGTAATAGTTTTTGACTTTTAAAAAACGTTTCTCAATTAAAAGACATGTCAAGATCGCTTACCTTCTTGCAACTTCTTTCTAATGCTAAAAAAATTATAGGGGAGCGGCTTTTTAGCGGCGGTTTCGTGTGACGGGCGGCGCGGACTCCAAATTTCCCAGACTATTACCTATATATACGGGATGGTCCAAACCTTGACGTCCAAAAATTATTTTTAGATTCCTCACGTCGTGGGCTATCAGAATATACCCCATGTATGTTAGTCGATTTTTCGTAGTTTTCGAGTTATGATTTTTTAAACTTTTAACTTTTATTATGAAATTCCGGGGTTCCCATACAGGGTGGCAAAAAATAACTGCATTCCCGTTGCCAGGGAGGTTTTGGGATTATACTGAGCAACTTTTACTATGGGACCAACCTCGATCCCGCGAAAAAAAGATTGGCTGTTTCATACATTTTCAGCTGGTCCATTTTCTATGGAAAGGTAAATTTTTTTTTCGCGATTTCGGGGTTGGTCCTATAGTAAAAGTTGCTCGGTATAATCCCAAAACCTCCCTGGCAACGGGAATGCAGTTATTTTTAGCCACCCTGCTTGGGAACCCCGGAATTTTATAATAAAAGTTAAATAAATCATAACTCGAAAACTACGAAAAATCGGCTAACATACAGGGGTATATTCTGATAGCCCACGACGTGAGGAATCTTAAAAAATTTTGGAAATCTCTTTGTAGTCTGAGCGGCTACCGCGAAAACCGAGATTCGCAAATTGCGGGGATCTTTCTCTTTTACTCCAACGAAGGCGTAATTAGAGTGACAGAGAAAAATCCCCGCAATTTGCGAACTTCAATTTTCGCGGTTATAGCCCTGGCCCCATTCATGCTTCAATCTTATTGCCCGTAAGGCCAGTCCTGAGATATATGTCAATGAGAACATCATAGAATTGTTGCTCCAATTTTCAAGGGCAAGGTACGCGCGTGTACGTCCGTGAATATCGTAAATTTCCTTATTAAGCAAGCATTAAGAATTGTAAGTATTCCTACGACTTACAGAGGTCAGGTGAAGCGAACAGTCGAATCTGAATCCACCGAGACGCCCGCATTTAGCGAATTTTGAACTTCGGTGTTCGCGGTAGTCCCTCTGAGGTCCTACCATAAATGAATAAATAATAAATAAATATTATAGGACATTTTTACACAAATTGACTAAGCCCCACGGTAAGCTCAAGAAAGCTTGTGTTGTGGGTGCTCAGACAACAATATATATAATATATAAATACGTAGAAAACAACCATGACTCGGGAACAAATATATGTATCATCATACAAATAAATGCCCTTACCAGGATTCGAACCCGGGACCATCGGCTACCACTACCAAAAAAACGCGAAAAATTGATATTTTGATAGGTAGATTATGCCTCTCTATTATAGAGGCAGAAAAGAAATTTCGAACTGGTTTTTCACGGTATGACTACAAAATAACGCGCGTTTTGATAAGAAACTTGCCTCTACCATCAGTTGGCAGAGTATTTTTCACTTACACTCGGTGAATAAACGTGCCGTGTGTCACGTTTTACGTTTCTTCACGGTCTTATGTACCTAACTTCACTCCACTCCAAACGATACTGTCCCTTTCTAACTATACTAAAAAACAGAGCAAGAGTTACGAGTATATCGGAGTTTTATACAGCGCCTCTAGGAGTCACCTAATGAACTAAATAACAAAATTGACACATTTTCTCACTTGGAGGATATAACCAACGGAGACGCCATGTCTAAAATTTTCGGTACAAAATAGTCTGCCGTTTTTTGCGGGGGAGGGGCACATCAAATGTATAGGTACGTCATGTCAGATAAACGTCAGTCCATACATATGGTTGACATGAGGTTGACCATTGGCCGCCTATTTTCGACAGAGGGGAACGCCTGTTAATGGCGGCTCCATTGTTAATTACTCCGAGTTTTCTCACGTCTACGTAATTTAGTATCTATGCATCTCGCTCTCGCATATTAGTGCAAGTGAGATGCACAGAAAGTAATGTTACATATGTACTGATGGTAGCCGTGAATATGGAGAGTAGAGGTAAGGAGAATCCTTTATGACTTTATGAGAAAACTCCTTTATGGGAGAATATTTGCAAAAACTGGGCACGCTGTCAGCTATTATAATTTTTCTAAATCTCTCCAGAGTAGCCAAAAAAAGAAAACGCATAAACCTAGTTTTTCATTGTATCAATACCGTACTAAGAATCATGGAGAATGGAAGATACTCGTATTTACAAGTGGAAAAACGTTTTCTCTTTTTGTATGGACGATTACGTAGTATACTTCCCTCTTAAGGTTTTTGATGGACACTTTTTCATTAATTAATTACATGGAGACTATATTTCTTACCTCTACCCTCCACTTAGAGCATTCAGAAAGGAGATGTCATCGCTGTTATTTTCTTTACAAAACAGTCTGCCGATTTTTGTCGTATTGCTATTCCTACAAGATTTGTACGTAACGTACAAATTGCCAAGTCAGTCCATACAAAAGTTTGCACAATGGTGCAAGTTTTTCGGCAGAGGGGTAAGCTCTCAATGGCCACTCCAGTTATTAAATGCTCTAAGACCTTCCATAATTTGTGCGAGGTATTTTGTCACTTTGTGTTACGGACTCAACCTTCATTCTACAGTTTTGAAAGATTTGACGTTGCCATAGTTACGAAAATAATAAACATATCAATGTTACTAAACAATGTACTTATAAAATGAAATAAAATATAGAAATTGTAATCAAGAAAAAAATTGCAAAATATGATAATTACCTAAACACCATCGTCACCGTCAAGTGTCAACGTGCCAGCGATACTCGAGCCGGCCGGTATAGCCTGGGACGATGGCAAGAGACCGGATGCTATGTCACTGATTCTGTGGAGGATGGCAGACAGACAGACCCTACCACGGAAAAAAGAATGAGCGCGCCGCGTTCTGACTCTACCTATGACCAATAGCGATCTTAATTTTATAGTAAATGATCTCGAGTACACTTTTAGTGCCAATCGCCCCATTTCACATACAAAATGAACCCACGCAGCGGGTTGTTGGCCGTGAATGCGTTTAATACTTATTTAAATTTTCAGATTCTGAACCACCAGCAAAAGTGTTTGAAGAAAGTTTATAATATTTCCTGTTGCCAAACTGAGACATGAAAAATGATTGATTACTAACCACCATAACTAGAACATCGGAAAATAATCTATACTTAGGAAAGAAAAATAAATAAACTCACTGAACATTTGTATGTTTTATTTTATTAAAGATAATTAATAAAAATATGTAGGAATTCTCGTGTACATAGGTATAATAGGGCTATGCGGTATGTTGTTGCTATGTGTTATGTGCACCCAGCAACAAGAACAGCTATATGTCTATATGCCGCTCCTTTTATTGAGCCTTAATTCTTATTAAGTAACTTCTACATGCAGTCATGCATACGAACGATGAATTATCTTCTTGCATGCATAGTAGCGCTGGATGCCATCCGGGTTTTCATGGAAATGTTTGTTTTCAATCGTAGGTTCTTACCTAAAAGCAAAAACTGCTCGTAAACAAAGTGATCTTCGCAAATTGTGTACATTTGCGAAGTACACTAAACAGTAGAAATAGGAAAATATGATTTCAAATATAAAGTCATTACCTTTGTACTAAATCAGTCTTTTTTCGAGCTATTATTGTTTTAGTTATCCCTTAAAGTTATGCTTGAAGTTCACATACTATTATAAACTACTATAAACTATTATAAATATACTATTATAAACTGAATGGATAGTTTTGTGTATTTCTTGTGTTTACAAGTTGACAGAAATGTCACGTCGGAAACGCACGTATTTTTCGATGACAACTGTACTGGAGTCAGTTATGTAACGCTGCCATACATGACCCAAAAAATTTTTATTAAGCTATGAGCTTCATCACATCTGATATTTGAGTAATTCTAAGCATTTCTAGCCTGAAGTGGGGGGGAGGGTGGGGTACAAAGACGGCCGCTATCCGTCATCTTTAAAAAAAATCTACTCTGATCCTGGTGGGTACTAGGGCAAGTTTGGTATCATTTTCGTATAAACCAAAGACGTAGAATTCATTGCTGATATTTGTTTTTTCAATTTCATAGTAATTTTACAAGAAAAACGTAAAAAGGTGAAAAATTTGGTTGGAGATTTTTGCTACGCGGAGCCGAAACTACAAAAGATAGAAAGTTGAAATTTGCACACTAGATTACATTTATAAAGTGTACAAGAGATAAGAAGCGATTTTGAGAAATTCAACCCCTAAGGGGGTTAAAAAGGGGATGAAAGTTTGTATGGGGTTCAAGTTTTATTTTAAGCTAGGAATTTGAAACTTCGTAAAACGATATATTATTAAAATACAAGAAAACTAATTTCAGCGTTTTTGAAAATTCATCCCCTAAGGTGGTGAAAAAGGAGTTGAAAGTTTGTATGGATATCAAAAAAAATTTCGAACGCGGGACTTGAATCTTTGTATTTGGGGATATTATTAAAAGACAGGAAAAGTAATTTCAGCGTTTTGTAAAATTCATCCCCTAACAGGGTTAAAAAGGGGTTGAAAGTTTGAATCCATTACAAATCCGAGTAGACACACATTTCTTATTGCCTCCCAGGCTTGAAATGCTTAGAATTACTCAAGGAACATATGTGATGAAGCTCATAGCTTAATAAAAAATTTTTGGGTCAACTTTATAACTGCTTCCGCTACTGTCACGTTTACTCGCGTAAAGTATTTACGTGGAATAATTCTGGCTCAGTTTTCATGATATACTTAATTAGAAAGAGAGCGTTTTAGGTGTGAAGTTAGGCACGTATGGAAAACTCGCGTAAAAACGTTTGTAACTCATGGTACCAATTGAAATTTTTAGTTCTTTACGTGACCGGTAGAGGCACTGTACAATTACTCCATACATTTTCCTTAACTTTCTCACTATCGACTGTCATTCACGGAACTCATAGTAGAGCTACTGATATACGGAGTTACCACTCTTGCTTAATATCTGGGAGACCGAGCTTTGCTCGGAAAACATATAAAAACTCAAAAATACGCGTTTTCCCAGAGATAAGACCTAGCTAGATCGATTTATCGCTCCCGGAAACCCCCATATAGCAAATTTCCGGCAAAGAGCCGTTTCCGGGATCCGCGAAATATATATATATGTAAATAAGTATACATATAAATAAATAAACAAGAATTGGTCGTTTAGATTAGATATATATTACTCTATGGACACACAGACACTGAATAGCAAGCATGGTCGATCGCCCGCACTCGCTACGCTATAGCAATTAAATCTTATCATTATAAAAGATCTCAATAGCATTATAGTTAATATAGTTATTAAAATAGTTATCTATCGATCGCATAAAAATTTCAATAACGTCATATTACTCACATTCATAATAGTTCATTAAATTATTATTTATTAGTTCGATGTAATCTTAGTAGGATGTCACTAAATGTTAAAAAATGTCGCATGACGCTATATTTAAATAGTGAAATAACAAATATTTTCGTGGCCTTGGTAAACCACCAAGGCCACGAAAATATTTGTTGTTATGATGAGTAATTAGAATTATGGTAAAGGCACAAATCCTGTAAAATAAGTATTAAAAATCAATCTTGTAATCTGGAGGTCGCGAGTTCAAACCCCGGCTCGTACCAATGAGTTTTTCGGAACTTATGTACGAAATATCATTTGATATTTACCAGTCGCTTTTCGGTGAAGGGAAACATCGTGAGGAAACCGGACTAGTCCCAATAAGGCCTAGTTTACCCTCTGGGTTGGAAGGTCAGATGGCAGTCGCTTTCGTAAAAACTAGTTGCCTACGTCAAATCATGGGATTAGTTGACAAGCGGACCCCAGGCTCTCATGAGCCGTGGCGAAATGCCGGGATAACGTGAGGAAGAAGAAGAAGTATTAAAAATCAATTTTTAACATTGGCTAAAGATGCCATACACAACGGCTGCTTAAGTTTGCCTTTTAATTTATTTTGGTTTGGGCTGAAAAGAAATGGCGCCTGGCTGGTTGACCATGGTTGGAGAAAAAACGTAGTTTCATTTGTTATTTACAGTATCTTTCATTAAACAAAAACAAAAGATGAATAGGAGGCTTCAAACTGAACTTACTGAATTAAGTAAGGCATATAAAGTAAAGGGTTCAAGCCACTGAACACTGAGAGAAAAGTACAACAAAAACACACTTAGAATTACAAAAATAGACTTAATCCGGGGACAAGGAGAGTTAACTAATAGGAACAAATTGACTTTTGTAATTTCTATTAGTTCTTGCAATTTCTATTATCTGTTTGTTGAAATTATATTTGGGATTACTGAGCTGTTTGTAGAAATAAATAAACTTTACAGAAATAGTTAGACGTCCATAATTATTACTAAAACTGCATTTTTTCCCCCAGTACAGAACTGTTTTTTAATTCGGTGATGATTTTTCTCTCAGTGAATGAATGATTAAAGTCGTCTATTCAAAATTAACACACGGTCACATAAGATTTTTAACATACATACTTACATTGCTTCCCGGGATAAAAAACCGATTTAAGAGCGAGTCGGACTCGCGTTCCAAGGATTCCGTACATTACCCAATTTTTTAAAATGTATTTTTATATGTGGAACGAAAATGAAATGTCTTTTAAAAAACCCGTAGAGGTCGGGTAGGGGTTGTAAATCCGAGTCCGTAGGGGTCGGATCAAAAACTAAGTAATTAGTCCGACTCACGCTTGACTGCACATTTCTAATAGATTTTCCTGTCATCTGAAGGTAATGAACTATTTTGTGTATTTTGTTCAACATGTTAGACCCAGTAGTTTGGCAGATAAGGGGGGGAGGCGGGGAATGGTCGGACAGACAGACAGACGCACGAGTGATTTTATTAGGGTTCCGTTTTACGGAACTCTAAAAATCGAGGCGATTTAGAAATATTGGTTAACAGAAACCGTGTAAAGTCAGCATATATAGTTGACCCCCCCTGCCAACAGACTTCTATGCAGGGGGGTTAGGCATCTCTGCAGCTTTGTACAATGATGCATAAACGCTTATGGGTCCTCAGCTAGGATTTCTAGTGTTACAGAACCCAAAAAGAAATGTAAAAACTATTGTCAATGCTTAATGTCGAAAACCGTCGGATAATTCCGAAAAGAAACTTTTATTATGATGGAATTAAGGATGATTAAGGTGATTTTCATCTGAATTTCGGAATTATCCGACATTCGGTATTACCCCAATACACTTACCTAGTCATTCAGTGATTTATAATTAGGTACATAAAAATAACAGAAAATATTTATAACCTACCTAAAATATTTATAAGTAAGTAGGTACCTAACTTATTACAAAATTAGCTTGGTACCAAGTGGCTTCGTATTAAAAAAGTATCCATTTTGACCTTGCGCTTGAAATCATAACACCGGAATTGGTTTACATTAAATCAGCGTTCTCGACTCATCGCATCCATTTTACTGCACAAATATTTGTAAATTCTACCTGATTTTTTTATTTTACTTGCAATTTGTTGTGTTTTTTTGTATTGGTACAAATAAATATCTTTTTATAATTACATGTAAAAAATACGCTAGTAAGTATAACGGGTTAGCACTGATTGACTAGCACGTTATCTTTTCGCGGATTAGCAAAGTAAGGGGTCATCCATTAATTACATCACACGTTTAGGGGGGGGGGGGAGGGGGTCAAGAAAATGTGACATGTTGTGACAAGGGGGAGAGGGGGTCACAAACTTTGTGACGTCACTTTAACTTCATAAGTAACCAAAATTTTATTTTAATCATTTTAATTACTTTACAGTTCAAAAACAAGTTTTTGGAACGATAATCGTTTTTATAAGTTTTATTTTTTTTCATAATCAGTTTTGGGTTATAAATTTACTACTATTATTACAAAAAATAATAATACTTAATTCGATTTTCCGATTTCGCTGAAAAAATGTGACGTCACACCAGGGGGGGAGGGGTTTGCCAAATGTGACCAAGTGTGACAATGGGGGGGAGGGGTCAAAAAACCTTGAAATTCGTGTGACGTAATTAATGGATGACCCCTAATATTTAGGTTTTAATTTTTAGTTATGTATTTGTTTTCCAAGGGGGTAAAGTTGTTTAACCCCTCGTGCTAGTATTGATACCCGAGCAGGCGAAAGATTCCAAAATTGAACCACGAGCGTAGCCAAATCAAGACTCGCCGCCGTCCACAATGCCAACCCATACATATCTAGCTAGAGACCCGCCCCGGATTCACACGGGTTAACAAATTATGAAATTATATAACCTTCCTCAATAATCACTCTATTGATAAGTGAAAACCGCATGAAAATCAGTTCAGTAGTTTTTTACGCTAACATACAAACACACAAACAGACGCGGTTCTTTTGTAAGGTGTAGTGATATACTTAAATACATAGATACATCCATAACTCAGGAACAAAGATCCGTGATGAACACACAAATAAATGCCCTTACCGGGATTCGAACGGTCGGTCACTGCCGACTAGGCTAGGAGGATGGACCATGAAATAGTTATTTGTTTTACAAGGGGGCAAAGTTGTTTAACCGCTCGTGCTAATATTGATACCCGAGCAAGCGAAAGATTCCAAAATTTAATCTTGAGCGTTGCGAGGGTTAAACAAAATTTGCCCACGAGTCACACACAAACTTTTCACCACACCAATCCGAAGCAAATATTAATGTAAAATATCAAACGAAATCAAATCCAAATGAATGTTATTAAATATTTATCATCCAAAATCATACTTTATAAAAACTTTTTACAAAAAAAAGAGAACCGACTTCAAAAAGGATGAAATAAAATATTATCCTTTTTAAGTCTATGCGTTACCAACTGATATGTTTGAAGTCGGTGCCAAGCCAACTTTTGAAGCATACCATGATTTTGGTGTGATTCGATAAGGATGTACGTTGGATTGTCTTACACGATGAAAAAAACAACATCATGATTAACACTAAATTCGTGTAGTACCTACTTTAATAAATATGCAATCAGGAATTTTCTCGAGTCCGTCTGGGAAATTATAATTCCTGTCACTACACTAAATCCATCCTCCGCCCCGCCACTGACCCAATCCCTCAACCCCCCGATCACTCTACCTCACAGCGCATCAACCCCTGATCCATGAACCCCTCGACCCTGAACCAGCTGCCCTTCAACCGCCATTTCCCGACCCCTTAACTCCTAACCCTAACCCCTGATCAGTAGCCTTACCAGCTTACCAAGAGTTTGACATTGATTTATTCGCTAGCGTGTGTGTAACTTACTTTCTTTGCATCTCGCTTGTACTGGCATATTAGTGCGAGCGAGATGCATAAAAAGTAAGTTACGAAGATGCGCTAACTTAGCGAATATGTCAATGTCAAACTCGTGGTAAGGCTACACTTGCATTACATCAAATTGGCGGTTTTCGGAAGCAAATGTTCGAGTTACTTTAGAAAACACCGAAATCACTTTACACGTGCCTTTAAAAACTGAGGAGTTCCCTCAATTCCTCATGGATTCCATCATCAGACCAGAACCATAAATAATACGAAAACACCTTGGAGGTAACTCCTTCCAAACAAAAAAAGAATTACTCAAATCGGATCACAGGTGCCGGAGTAATCGCTGAACATACTACATTTAAAAAATCATCATCATTATCATCAAAACAGTCATCATCATCAGGTCTACTTCATCAAAGTGGTGGTTTTCGGGAGATAATGCTCGAGTTGCTTAAGAAAACACCCAAATCACCTGCCTTAAAAAATGAGGAGTTCCCTCAATTCCTCATGGATCCCATCATCAGAACAGAACCAAATTAAAATGGGATCAACTCGGAGGTAGCTCCTTTCAAACAAAAAAAGAATTACTCAAATTGGACTACGGATGTCGGAGTAATCGGTGAACGTACATAGAAAAAAAAAACATAGCCACAACCGAATACAGAACCTCCTCCTTCTATGAAATGGACGTCGGTTAAAAAGTCAATTCTACCAGCAAACAAAAGAAAACAACCTAAGCCTTTCCGAGCTGTGGTGAAAAAAATATGAGATATCGAGCATAGGTACATTGAAGTGATTTTTATTAAGATTACAATATCAACTAATGTACTACTACGTAAGTATGTACGTACGTAACGTACAAACAGTAAACTTTTCTGATTGGTTCGATAGGCTCATATGGAACTGTTAATGCAATACTGTATTTAAAATAAATTATTTTACACCATGCATGAAATAAAGCACAAATAGGAGTTATTTTTTAAACACGAGTTATATTTAATAAATCGGATAGAAATATATAAAGTAGGTGAGTTGACCGTGACGTCACGATGTAATGTTTCATATGAATTCCATATTAGCAAATTGTTTTGACAGTTCTAAAAAAGTAACTGATTTGGCTAGTAGGAAAATAGGAAAATACCCTATTTAAATTGTTTTATACGATTTTTTTTCTCAATGTAGTGGAATAGGCTTGAAAATATTAAAATTGCGATTTTTCGGTGAAATATAGCGTTTATGTATGTAGTTGCTAATGTACAATCTTATTTTTGATAATAAGTATGGAATCGAATGGTACCATAACTTTTTACCTTTTTAAAACTTAAAAGTTTTGATAATAAAAAAAAAAACTATGATTTTCAAGTCCTTATTTTTTTATAATTTCCATATATTATTTGAATATCCACATTATTGTAATAAATCTTACAGATGTGCAAGTGTTATTTATTAAAGAAAGTTACAACAAAAAATAAAACAAAAAATTAAAAACGAACCCCCTTATTCATAAACGCTAATAATCGTTTGTCTTTATCTGTCATTTTGACTTACCTATTTGTAAGAAAAGGAGAAAAAATAATTGAACTAAATCAGACCCGTATTATGAATAAGGGGGTAAATATTTACCCAAACCAACCGCTTCCCATCAACCCCGGTGCAAAGGTGCCCATAACGCTAGCAGCATTTCCACGCTGGTCTACCTTGCACCAGTAAGATTGTTCATTTGCTATATATTGTACTATACTCTGTATCTTTAGGTATTTAAATAAAAATAAACTAAATCTATCTTCAAATGGCTCCCTAAGCCAATTGAGGGTAGATAAAAACATTACATGATCAAATAATGTAGGTTAAAGTCAAGTCGTCAGTGACTGATCCAGGTGGTTTTGTATTTAGTTGGTTAACCAATAAATGTGATAGGTAACTACCCGAAAACGTACAAATTGTTTGTTTGAACCTTCATCATGAAGAGACCAGAGAGCTGGCAGCTTTCTCTCGCAGCGCATCAGTATTGCAATTCAGCGAGGGAATGCTGCCAGCATCTTTGGCACAATGCCACGGGGGCCTTTTTTAGATTTATTTTAATTTAGTTTTTAATTTTAGATAGTAATGTAGTTTACAATTTCGTTCAATTTATTGTGTTATAAGGTGTATTCGGGTAATACCGAATGTCGGATAATTCCGAAATTCAGATGAAAATCACCCTTAATTCCATCATAATAAAAGTCTCTTTTCGGAATTATCCGACAGTTTTCGACATTCGAAATTACCCGAGTAAACCTAAGGGGTCATCCATTAATTACGTCACGCGTTTAGGGGGAGGGAGGGGGTCAAGAAAATGTGACATATTGTGACATGGGGGAGGGGGAGACACAAACTTTGTGACGTCACTTTAACTTCATCAGTAACCGAAAATTTATTTAAATTGGGTAGGTAAAGTTTTTTGAAGATAGGCAAATTATATTTTTTTCCGATAGTATTTATTATAGCGATCACGGAAATGCAGCTCTTTTATTTTTATTTCATTTTATTGATTAAATATAATTTTTTAAATGATCGATATGACGTTTGTGAGATGGAATGGCAGATCCGAGTAATTCCTTTGCACGTAGTTAATGGGACGAGGTAGAAAAAAAAACGATGTCAACTGTCAGTGTCACTTAGCTCTCATTCCCGAAAAATAAAGGACAAGCCTCATGTTACCTTGCGAATTGCTATTAATGTTATCATTGAGATTTTCGACGAAATCAGCACGACCCACGGACTTCTGATTCCCCACGACATCTGCGCGTATTTAGACAAAGATTGAATTTACTTTCGATAACTTGGCACTGCATAATAAAATTATTGGAGAACGTTTTCTTCCCCATCCCTACACGGCGGCCCCTACGCTGACCCTTGGACAGAGTTTTGCAAGAAAAATAAGCGAGTTCATACGAGATTGCGAGCAGATTCTACAAATTTGAAATTATTATCATAACAGTGATAAGCACAATTCCGTTGAATTAGAGGAGCAATGGCCGTACAGGAGTACGTATCCGTGAAATACATAGGTACATAAAACTTTCTTCACTTGTGTTTTGATTTTTATTATTAAATTGCCATGAGCTGTTAAGTTCGTAAACAAGAAATCGGTCTAATTTTTTCTAACAATTTCAACCATCTGTTAGTTTTGTGCGGTTATCCTCATTTTATGAATGTTGTTCTTATTTTCAGGTGGATGTAAACATTCATTGGCGGTATTATACTGATGGCTAATTAGAACCATTGAGCCATGACATACTTCCTTGCAGTGTTATTCGGCTAAGCCTCGAGCATCCTGTGAATCTGAAGGATATAATTATTTCCATAAAAAAGAGCAATCGAATTAGGACCAAGATATCCCGAGAATCTAAAGACATTTTATAAAAAATGCAATAAAATGAAAATGGGAGACTCTCTTATTTTAACAATGTTACAAGATCATGACAATGTTATGGTCTATACTTATTAAAATTTTAAAACCAACATGTCTTTATCTTTGACTTGAAAATATACAAATGATTTGGGTTAAGTTTTATGAAATGCAACTTATGCTAAAAATCTATTATTATTATATGTCAAATTATCGTGAACTCGATGTTGCTTAAGGCGTATCCAGATTAGTCAATTTTTCGCCAATCTGATTAAATTGCCCGATCGAATCGGGACGTACGGACGCAAACGCCAATTTGGCTTGCCGAATTCAACCGCCGATAATGACCGATAAAATGAGGTGCGGACACAAGAACACCAATTTGTGAGGCTAGTATTTTCGTTATGGGGCATTTTTTCAATTTAAATGGCTCTAATATCACCATAATTCTAAAATTGGAGATTGACGCCAATTTCATTTCTGATCAAATCGACCGATTTGATCAGTCCCGTCTGGATACCGCTTTAGCACCGCGAAAGGGCGCTGCGCGGTGCGCGCGGATTGACGCATGCGCGTACCGCGTACCGTATGCTTAGTATCTATGGTAATATAATTTAAAAAAATATGCAGATAAAAGGCGGCAAAGTTTATTCGTTGTGCAATACTCAATAAGTTACCGCTTGTTATTTTAATACTCGTAATAAACAAAATAAGTTCAAGTGACGAAAACGACCTGGAATAGACGGCACACCGCCTCATTTGAAAGCAGAAGCAAACTTAATAATGAATAACTAGCTTCCTGCTAAGTCCAGGGACAAATACAACAGGACTTACGACATGCTCATGCTGTGGAAGGACACAAGAAGGACAGCCAAAACGCAAGAAACACCTACTCTGAAAGTGGTTTTTAGCGTATTTCTGTGACCAAGTGAAAACTAAAAAGCCATCTACATTTAATATAAACTAAGGATATGCGTTGTTTTTTTAATTGTATTCGCGTCACTTTACCCCTATTAAATACGCTTTACTAAATTGAATTTGTTTTATTTCCTCACATAATTTGAGAATAGTGCTTACTATGTATACCTCAATGGAAGCAAAAATATAGTATTTTTGCGAGTTGATACACTTGCTACTTGTGTATAGTGGCAAATGTATTAAACCCGCAATCAACACTAATCAATATGTAAACAGGCCCCAACGTGAAGCACATTTACCCTACAGACATACTTATCCATATTGACCATATTTGAACCTCTCAACTCTCTTCAAGGGCACGCCACACAGCGTGATTCTATATACTGTTGTAATGTTAATGCTTAAGGATAATAATTTGTGGATTTATAAAATAAAACGAAACGAAATTTACTGGATTTATATTATATTATTTTGGATTTATATTATAAGTTTTCTAAAGTACAGTCGCCATCAGATATATTGGTGCAGCTAGGGTGCTCATAAATATCTGAACACGCCTCTATTATCAGGGCGTGCGTGTTCAGATACTGTGAACACCTTACCGAGCCCATATATAATAGCCAATAACGACCTAGTTATAAGACTATTACAATCTTAATGATTATGTATGTATAATACAACAATCACGTTTATATAGTCCTCACAAACGTATAAGTTACCATTTTGGCCAATATATCTTCAAAGCTTGGCACCGAATCGCTGTTAAAGACTTTGGTGTGCTCAAATACGCTGAATTTGGAAAGTAACGTCACGTAATATTTACTATTTACTATATTTACTAATCGTTATCATTATCAAAATATCCGTGTTGAGCGTGCTAGGGACGTTAAAAATACTTATTCTAGAAATCACACCGACATCCAATTACAAGAAAACACAAATGTTTCGTCCGACCATTATTTTCCAATTATTTGCAAGTTATTTTCCAAGAATGACACTGACAGTTGACATCGATTTTTTTTCTATCTCGTCCCATTTACTACGGCAAAGGAATTAATTACTCGAATCTGCCATTTCACCTCACAAACGTCATATCGATCATTTAAAAAATTATATTTAATCAATAAAATAATATAAAAATAAAAGAGCTGCATTTCCGTGATCGCTATAATGAATACTATCGGGAAAAAATATAATTTGCCTATCTTCAAAAAACTTTACCTACCCAATTATTTAGTTCGCTGTACATTTAGATAACAAGTTTTTAAAACGAAAATAGTTTTTAATCGTTTAATTTTCTTTCCTAAGCAGTTTTGGGTTAAAAAATTACTAATATTTATATCGTCAAAAATATTTTGATAAAATATTAATAATACTTAGGTATTTACTTAATTCGATTTGGCGATTTCGTAGAAAAAATGTGACGTCACACTAGGGGGGAGGGGTTTGCCAAATGTGACCAAGTGTGACAAGGGGGGGGGGGGAGGGGTCAAAAAACCTAGAAATTGGTGTGACGTAATTAATGGATGACCCCTTATATGAATAAACACTTTCTTTTAAATATTTAAAGATACAGATATACTTCTTTTTGCTACTACTGTCTCACCACAGTCCTCACGACACAGGCTCGACCTAGTGTGAGGGCTACTGTTAATCTAACTGTAATGTAACGTGTGTATTATACATGTATAATTACCTATGTACTTTTGTCAATCTTGCTTCTTCTACTTGGTTAATAAAGAAATTTTGTATTTTATTTATTTATTTAAACTTTATTGCACAAAAGAAAACTTATCGTACAAAAGGCGGACTTAATGCCAAAAGCATTCTCTACCAGTCAACCTTAAGGCAAAGCAGAGAGATCGTGGGCGGTGCAACTGCTACTACTACTAACAAAATATATATATATATTGTATTGTTTGTACATATTTGTATTGTATAAATTTTGTTGTAAAATTTAAAATGTGTCATGTCATCCCTATAATTGTGATAATTAGTAAACAAACAGCAAAAAGTTGGATAACGATCGTATCACCGGAAAATCTATTAAAACTATTTACGCCATCTTTCAACTTCTGTCCTCCGGCGGAGCGCGGTGCTGAGCATAAGAGACTAGCGATTTATCCTCGTAAGTCCCCGTGTACTTGTACATATACAAATAAAAAAGAAATCAATAAGGGCGAAAAAAGACAATTGATTTTGGAGTGTAGTTTTAAGTACTTTATTGCAACACAAAGAAAAATACAATAACAGATTTACAGTGTAAATAATGGTAGCAACAGGCGATCTTATCGCTGTAAGCGTTCTCTTCCAGACAACCTTGGGATAGCAGGATATAAAGAATAGAAAACTTTTAAAACAGGTAGTGCACGAAATAAATTACATGAATAAGAAGATTACACATTCGATCATATACAATTACATAAATATGTACCAATAGGTAAGTTTTATTTACGTGGTAGTATATATCTGGACTACAGTCCTCTAGCTAGCGTATCCATCTGTGAACTTTACTTCAAGTTCCGCCTCCAGGGAAGAGGGAAAAAGATTAGGGGTGAGTTAGCCGCTTACTGACACAGACCAAATTCCAAACGGGTGGAGCCGCGGGCACAGCTAGTATAGAAATAAAAGAAAGTTCCAAATTCAAAAGCGACAAAATTGCCCTGGGTCTTACGAGGTTAAGATTTTACTTGAAACACTAGAGGTCGATACAGACAGTCTGCAACCTGACCCAAACGACACACGCTGATCCAGCCTCCTGTCCTTTGACCAAGTGAAGCGAAGGTCTCCGTTTCAGTCTGGGTAAAAAAAAATTATAGTGTTTATTATAAATATTTTTTTTACAATTTCTACGGACAGACTTAGCCTAATCCATTTATTTAATAGATTAATGCGTTGGTACGTCGATATTCTCCTCTACAGGTTGCAATTTAAACCAATTATTGTGAAATTTTGTGAGCAGGAGGCTTTGTCGATTCATTTTTTGACCGTTCACGAGGTCCACAGCTCAAAGAGCCACTAGTTTAGGACTGTGTTAATTGAGCCTAACTTTTTGTGTTCATAGCGAGATAAGTATGTTTAAGGAAACATAATGTAATACAGGGTGATTCAGGAGACGTGAGCAAGACTAACACTGCGCATTTCGTAAATTATAAGCAACTGTTTCGTATCAGTATTAGTGAGGTTAACGTTAATTTTCTAGTCGTGTTGAAAAAAAAAGTTATTAATTTATTTACGACATGCATAGTCCACGAATTGTAGGGGCAATTAGAATATTAAACTACCGATATTCTGTGTCAAATTGAATGTCATCACGGTCTGGTTACTTTTGAAAACTCGTATCTAACTCAAATTTGACAGTTTATTTATTTGTAATCATAATGCTGTCATTACGGTTAAAGAGGTTTTATGATTATTAATTAGGTCTTGTGGGGTGACCATGATTGTAGAGAATTAAATTTGCCCTCGCCAAAAAGTTAAAAATTGGAAAAAGTGTGGTTGTTTCACCTAAATACGACGGTGATCGATCAATTATCAGTTACTGAGTGTGCAGGATTAGTCCTGCTCACGTCTCATGAATCACCCTGTATAAGTAATGTTACCAACATACCAATAAGTACGCAGTATTTCTGTGACTGTTTCTGTTTTATCTCCTTAATAATTAAATAAATACTGATTCTGCAATCCGCTACCGCCTATAACATGCTTTCCATCGACCGATAAGTCGATCGACTTGTCGAGTAAGAGCTACCCCTATATAAACGCCAGAGACTCCATCCGGCCACCAGTCCACTGCCGCTGTTACGAACTAATTATTAAAAAATAAAATTAAAAAGTTACATTAAAACTATATCGTGTTTCCGCGCCTTTTTTGGTGTTTAAGAGGTAAGTGCAATTTTTTTCAAGTTAACTGGTAGAGAATGCTTTAAGATTAATAGTCTGTTTTCGCTTTCTTGTGCAACTTTGAAATAACACGATAAAAAAAGTTAAACAATATTTCAAATTTATTTGAGTACATATAACTGTATAAAGTTGTCTTTCTTTGTATATTTTAATGCGTATTATAGTGTTAAATTCCTAGTTAAATGTAAATTGTGTTAAATTTGTTAAAAACTGCCAAAAAAGATACTTGTGTAAACTTTTCGAGGAGCTGAATCGTTTAAACTAAACCCAAAATCTCTTAATAAACGAGTGAATTGCAAAAAAATTGTACGTAATTAATTGTGTTATTTGTGTTACGAAAATTAACCATGTAAGTTGTATTGTATTTATTGTACTTAATTCATACACACATAAGTCTATAGCATACGCAAAAACACTTTTATGCATATAACTTAAATAGAATTGGCTTAATTGTCGTAACACAATGGAGTCAATTAACTTTAGAAGTTTAGACTAATGACAGGTCCTTAACTATGTATATTTTTTTCCAATTCACTCAGATAATAAAGTTCTGAGGACCAACAAATAAAACATTTCTTTATATGAAAAACGGTTAAGTAATAAGTTGGGGATGCAGACGTTCGCAAGGGTCGAACCTGCGAATCTGGGTGAGAAAAAGCAACTTTCCTTCACTGTGCGCAGTAAACTGTTACACATGTATGGTAATAATATGCCCATAAGTTCTACTTAAAAGCCATAATAAAATAAATATAAACTAATGAGCGTCAGTGTAACCGGAAATAATCACTTTGACGCGATTCGGGAAATGAATTAGATTCGCTAGATATGAAATAGTAAAGATATGTGACGTTCCACGGCAAAAGGCACCTTATGGCGGTTGGCGTTTGTGCTATTATTAACGCCGCTCCAATATTATTGCGTATATATCTAGTGCATCTCTAATTCATTCATCAACTCACAAATTGATTTACGAAGGAGAGCCAATCGAATTTTTGATGCAAAATTTTGACTTAAGGGGGGTGCCCCCGAAATTTGTAAAAAATAAAGTTTTGCTATGTGGTCAAGTTTGGTTATCTTTTTCGGGCAAGGATGCTAAATTCATTTCTGTTATTTAATTTAGACACTTTCATATAAATTATTTGAAATAAAATGAAAACTAAAAAATTTCCATTTTATTTTTTTCCGAATAAATGCCAAAATTTTTCTTATTTATATATATATACAAAAAATAAAAATTTCATGATACAAATTTCGGGGGGCATCCCCCCTTATGTGAAAATATTGCATCAAAAATCGGGTTATTGGCTCCCCTTCCTAAATCAATCTGTGAGTCAAAAGGAGCAACTCTGCAAAAGGAAATTCCATCATCATCATTTGCCGTATATCTCACTTTTTTGTCGTGAACGCCACAGACTATTTCCCGAATCGCGCTGTTTAACGACGTCTCGCGATTGTTCCTCACCGGAGAGCGTATCTCCAATTTATTGAAAACACGTTTACATGACATTGTGTATGACTAATGCGCCATGAATTATATATTAGGATACAAGTGCGAAAAGTAGGAAATTCGGAGTGGCGATTAATTAAAACACGACTGAAGGGAGTGTTTTAAATTGAGACGACTTGCGAATTACCCTTTCGCACGTGTACTATACGTTTTACAGTACATATCATATGGCCGTTTAAATTTTCGACATACGCACATTACGCACTAGGGCGATAAAGTAGCACCATATATAAGTACTGCAAAGTTCATCATCATCATCATCATCTCAGCCATTAGACGTCCACTGCTGAACATAGGCCTCCCCCTTTTTCTGGGGGGTGAATGCCATAATCGCCACGCTTGGCAGGCGGGTTGGCGATCGCAGTCGAGTACACCGAATTTGGGGGACGCTGCTGCCCGTCCACCGGTGGTCTTGGACGTGGTTTAAGGACATACCCGGGTCCTGGACGTAGTTTAAGGACATACCCGGGTCCAAAGCTGCAACTGCAAAGTTAGTTACATTCAAATTACAGTACCCCTAGGTGTAAATTTCATTCGATTCGCGTTTGCGTTAAGTGTAATTTTGTATGGGATTTTGAGTTTCCAAAACGTTCCGCTTGGCGCGTTAAAATCCCATACAAAAATAGATAGGTACTTATACAAGGTGGAAAGATAAGTCGGGCCCTAGAGGGAAACTACTTTCAATCCTTAAGCTGGCTCATTTTACTTAAAGAAGACATTCCTTTATTTTTAAAAAGAAACAAAACTACATTCAAAGATTTTCTAAAACTCGCTTGCCTCGCCCGGGACTCGAACCGACCGACTAATAATTCCAAAAAATAAACACTCGCAATTTTATTCTACTAGTCGATACAGTTAATGTTAATGATAACATTTCTCCAAGAAAGATTAGGTCTTACACTCGTCTGTCGTATAAAATATCCATAAAATCTAATATATATATATTTTTTAAGTTAATATAAATCATTTATTTACATACAATATATATACAGTGGTACAACTAAACGAAATTAATAACTAGCTTAAATCTAAAATAGGCCCCTGAGGCATTGTACCAAGGATGCTGGCGGCATTTCCCCGCTGTATCGCAATACTGATACGTTGTGCGAGGTAGCCGCCAGCTCTTCGGTCACCAGTTACGTCAACCAGACGCTTCGCGATTTCTGCGAACAACTTAAGCGCGAACATCTAATTTAGTACTCAAGATTTTTTTAAGCAAGCCAAATTGAAAAAAGAGAGAAATCTTTTAATGCAGTTTTGTTTCTTTTTATAAATAAAGGAAAGTCTCCTTTAAGTAAAATGGGATTTAAGGTAGTTTCCCTCCAGGGCCCGACTTATCTTTCCACACTGTATAACGCAACCACAAACGGTCGTCATGCTGTCAAATACAATTTAAACAAGGTTTTATCTGTGGTATTATAAATATTATGATACCTAAATTTTTTTTTTAATTTTTTTTATCACATGTCAACATAGAAATCTGTTTAAATTTGATAAGTTATGATGTTACGAGAGCTCTTACCAACGCACTAAAACCAATATAATAAGCACGTGCAATGCTTTGCACTGAAAAACAAGTGCGAGTCGGACTCGCCCACCGAGGGTTCCGTACTTTTTAGTATTTGTTGTTATAGCGGCAACAGAAATACATCATCTGTGAAAATGTCAACTGTCTAGCTATCACGGTTCGTGAGATACAGCCTGGTGACAGACCGACGGGCGGACGGACGGACAGACAGCAGAGTTTTAGTAATAGGGTCCCGTTTTACCCTTTGGGTACGGAACCCTAAAATAAAAACCAACACATAAAAGAAACCATAAAAAGGTTTAAACATCCAAAGTCAATAATGTTCTGAAAAGCCCCAGTTCTGTAAAAAGCCATACGTCACAATCGATCAAACGTATCTATTATAACACCTTTATTTATTTTGTAGAGAAAATCCCCTTTACTATTTATTGCACAGTCTAGCCTCACAACACCCATCATCATATAGTCAGACCGTAAAAAGTCTGCAGCGATTTTGATAGCCCACGCAGTGCAAGTGTCATTTTAAACGAAACTTCTATGAAATTATGACGTACCTATACAGGTTATACATAACACTTACACTGCGTGGGCTATCAAATCCGCTGCAGACTTTGTTTGGTGTGACTCTACAAAAAAGATTGAGTAACTACAACAGGGATGTTGCGGATGCAGATTTTTTGACATCTTCGGATGCGGATGCTGATATTTAAAGGCTCACCGGCCCCGGTTGCGGATGTCAAGATTAGGTAGATAACAAACGTCAAATACATATTACATAATTAACTTTTCAATAAACTTCGACTGATTACGTCCTTAACTATGTAATTAAAAAAAAAATTGATTTAATCCAAACAAAATTACAGCGTAATTATTGCACTTATCTGCCAAACTGCAAATGTAAATCACGCATACCTGTATCTGTATACAATATTGCCATATCTGTTGGCTTAATAGCTATAGCAAGTAGAAATCTGTGGTCTCTGCCTACCCCTCCGGGAAATAGGTGTGATTATATGTATGTGTATGTATGTAATAGCTATGTTGTAACTGTATTTGTCATCGAGTAGTTCACTCGCACGTATTACTCGGGTGCTCGGCCAACATCGATAATGCACTCGTAGGGCTTCCGTGGCGGATTACCGACGGAGACCGAATTTCTATTTAATATACTTATACTTAGGTCAAATGGGTCATTAATTTGTATACAGCTGGGTTAAACATAGATTCATGTATCTCCAGTGGACATATCCAAAGTTAAACCTAATATTTTGTTGAAATTTATTTGCTTCAAAAAAGTACTTAGGTATACAAATTTTTTTTTTAAATTTATTGATAGTGTAAGTAGGATAGTAGTAGTAGTAGTAGTAAACTCTTTATTGTACAAAAAGACATATTAAAAATAACATACAATTAGCAAGAAGTACAAAGGCGAACTTAGGGATAGTATATTAGTAATATGTTTAGATTTTAAGTTAGGACATTGTATGTAAATTATTTAAGTAGATTTTAAGATTGACTTTGATTTGTATTTGATGAAAAAATAATAAATTACATGTAATAAAATTTTCTGTGTAATATTTATTGCACAAAATATTTACAATGTACAAATGGAGGACGTCAACCATGGGGCCAAACAGATACCTACAATTGCTGCAGAGAGAGAAATATATTGAGTGAATTAAAAAAATATAATAAAATACATAACTACTATAAATATAATAGTAGTAGTAGTAGTAGTAATCACTTTATTGTACACAACAAAGGTTTACAATAATAAATTACAGTAATAGAAGTACAAAGGCGAACTTATCCCTATAAGGGATCTCTTCCAGCTAACCTTCGATTAAATGAGAGGAAAACTCCAGTCAGATCAGATAGACAAACTTACGGGATGTACAGTAATATTTAGAAAAAGTAAACTAACGTATTGATATAATAATGATAGATATTAATTAATGTTTCGCCAAACTAGAGACAGTTTGTTGCTGAATCAATTCAATCAAATCAATCAATACAGTCTAATTTTCTGATTGAATTCTTTTGCTTTTTTAGGGTTCCGTACCCAAAGGGTAAAACGGGACCCTATTACTAAGACTTCGCTGTCCGTCCGTCCGTCCGTCCGTCCGTCTGTCACCAGGCTGTATCTCATGAACCGTGATAGCTAGACAGTTGAAATTTTCACAGATGATGTATTTCTGTTGCCGCTATAACAACAAATACTAAAAACAGAATAAAATAAAGATTTAAATGGGGCTCCCATACAACAAACGTGATTTTTGACCAAAGTTAAGCAACGTTGGGAGTGGTCAGGATGGGTGAGTGGGTGACCGTTTTTTTTTTGCTTTTTTTTTGTTTTTTTTTGCATTATGGTACAGAACCCTTCGTGCGCGAGTCCGACTCGCACTTGCCCGGTTTTTTCTTTTACCCTGTCTGATAAAATCATATCTTAAATGCACACAACTTATCCATAGGAGTAAAAACTCCAACTTCAAAATGTGTACTATGTCATAATTATGAGTTTATGAATAGGGTATTTGACTGTAATTAATAGTAGTTTATGTGACTGCTACATAATGAAAGGCATTAAAACTCAAGCGTGATTTTATGAAACGAACGCAGTGAGTTTCATAATAGTGTCACACGAGTGTTTTAATGCCTAATTATGTACAGTTACATACACTGCTTTATCTACACCCATCTTATAAATTTTCTATGATATATTCACTAACCTCATATGTTTTCCGAGCAAAGCTCGGTCTCCCAGATATTTATATTATTGTTTTATTTGTTTCAGAGTATTTGGGCTGAAGTTCTTAGTCGGAGATGGAGCACGCCGAGTTCAGAGTGAAGGGTGAGTACAATTTGAGGTGTTGCCTCTCTGTCGCACTTGTAAATTCGTACGTAAGTGTGACAGGGACGCAACACGTCGAACGTGGTTCTCGGTAGGCCCTCAGAGGGCCTGGTGACCTAGCGGGGTTAATAAGAAAATTAACCTTTATAGCCCTTAACTTTTGTGTATGTCTACAGGAAAGACGCAAACACAGTTTTCTGTTTGACCCTTTGTAAACGCCTCATAGTGCAGCGTCTAAGGCCCCATTCGCACGATAGCTTTTTCAACGCGCGATAACCATGTATGTTTTCACACGACAGCAGTGGCGCTTTTTATCAAGCGTTGTTAGATTTTCGACTTTAAGCTTTGGTCGTTAAATCGAATTTAGAGTGCGGACAGATTCAAACGCTTTTTTAACGCGCGTTGAAATAGCTTTCGTGCGAATGGGGGCTAATTCATCAATGATAATTACAAATGTATTGATATTCTTATCACGTAGCAATGGTCATGCTATGGTCGCTCTGATTGGTGTTCTAATATTAGTTATTAGCGTTATTATTACCCCGTTTGAAGGTTTACTGGACATAATTAGGTAAATACCAAGCCAATTGTGAACGGGTATATAAGTAAAACAAGTAAGTAAACTTACAACGTTAGAAAAAGTATTACGACTAAGGTTTTTTTTTTGTAAAAAACTCATTCCCTTACAAATTTAAACTCAAACATTTCTTTAGCTAATAGACCACAAAGGCACTTTTAAATACAAGCAAAAATAAATCTTCAACAATTATAAAAAAATAATTGCAAATAACATAGTGTCAGAAATAAAAGGAAGACCATGATTTATAACATTTGATGTGAAATTTAGCGAAATAATCAAGAGAGTGCGACTTTGTATTCAACAGAATGGAACTCATTTTGAGTATTTGATAAATTAAATTAATTAATTTTGAATAAAAAATTTTAAAATTCATGGTCTTCCTTTTATTTCTGACACTATGTTATTTAGCAAAAAATAATCCTTAAATGATGAATGACGATTTCGATCGGTATGATAAAACTACAGGGTGATTTTTTTTTCTCGTGTAGCGGGTTCGATTCCCGGTTCAACCATGTAATTATTTAAAAATCTATGAATGCAGTTTAAATTGCTTTTTAAATTAAAATAATGTCTTCTTTCAGCAAAATATCCTATCTACGATATTTAAGGTACTTTCCCTTGATGTCCCATAGTCTTGGGACGCCCTGTAATATTATATCCCAACCAAATACATCGCCTTGCACTAACTACTCGTAAATAAAGCTGACAATATATCGCTTAGCGATAAAGCGATATTACAGCGATAAAACAAATCGGCCGGATTTGCCATATTGAATCTTTTACGCTGCGTTTATGGTGATCTGGGACTTGCGAGACTTGCGAGACTTGCGACAAATTTAATACGGAACCAGGGTGATATTGTATTTTAAAATGTGGAACCTACGTAACACCAATATAGCCGGTCAAACAAGTTTGTCAGTAGCAAAAGGCGCGAAATTCAAATTTTCTATGGGACTATCACCCTTCGCGCCTACATTTTTAAACGGGACCCTATTACTAAGACTTCGCTGTCCGTCCGTCCGTCCGTCCGTCTGTCTGTCACCAGGCTGTATCTCACGAACCGTGATAGCTAGACAGTTGAAATTTTCACAGATGATGTATTTCTGTTGCCGCTATAACAACAAATACTAAAAACAGAATAAAATAAAGATTTAAATGGGGCTCCCATACAACAAACGTGATTTTTGACCAAAGTTAAGCAACGTCGGGAGTGGTCAGTACTTGGATGGGTGACCGTTTTTTTTTTTTGCTCTTTTTTGTTTTTTTTTTTGCATTATGGTACGGAACCCTTCGTGCGCGAGTCCGACTCGCACTTGCCCGATTTTTTTGAATTTTCCGCTCTTATCTACTGACGGAAATTGCTTGATAGACTATATGAAAGGAGCACTGAAAATCGTGTAATAATGAGTTTTAATTCTTAAGTTTATCGATTAAGAATTATTTTCCTAGGATTGTTTCAAGATTAAACCAATAAAAAGTTATACCTAAGGTGCAGTGGGACAATTTCGACTGCGGGAAATTTTAACTAATCGAAATATTTTCCATGTTAATCTGGAGTTACCATGGTTACCAGTACAATTTGACACTAGGTTAACGGTTTAACAGCTTAACCCCGGTTAGTGGGATAGTGCAAGTGGGCCTTAACAAATTAAGTGTACTTTAATAAATTCTTATTATTATTTTCTCTTTCACGATAATGTAATCGAGTTCTATATTTATTCCAAAAGTAATTAGTATGAGCACATGTGGCCACAAGTCTTTTCAATCTAGTTGTACACACTTCAAACACTGTTCGAGCCACAGCGCATCTTCAAAGGAATAAAAGGAAATGTACAATAGACACTTGTTGCGTTCAAACGTTGGTTTTTTCGTTTTAAAATGGAACCAAGGCACAAAATAAATAACAGTACTACCGTACAGAAAAGACATTTCCTACAAAACCGAAGTTTGACCGGTAGTACTATTAGATATTCTGTTCGGTAACTTCTCAATTAATTATCGGTGTTTATAACAACAGTTTTGAATGATTCACGGATAGTTTCACTAGACTTATATATGTCGGCGGCCGATCGTAAGATCAGGCATATCGTGAAACGTGAAAATCTTTGACTCGTTCCCTGAGTCGACGGAGCCCCGCTACGCGGGGCTCCTATTTCTGGACAGTTTGCCCTTCGGGCATCTGAAGCAACCTAACGAACCTATCCTACCTATATGTTAGTTTAATGTGACCATCGTCAAAACATTACACAGGAACATTACGATCTGCCGAATCTTACGATCGGCCGCCGACATATATATCGAGT